>NC_048222.1:83933376-84233376 GCF_002007445.2 Ailuropoda melanoleuca | reverse complement strand
CGTGACCTTGGCAAGTCCCTTTACCATGCTGAAATTAACCTCTCTGACCTAGAGCATAAGCATTAAGTCATCTTTATCATTTTTTTAGGTTCTGGAACAAAAATTTGAAAGGAAAAAACCCCATTTCACCAAAACCAAAGTGCCTGGGAACCTCACAGACGAAATTGCTTTTTATGTTTGTCAGCACAGCCCCCTGACCCTGCCATAGCCTGGAGGAGTCCGAAGCACCAACTTTTATTAATTTATTTTTAATTTCTTTTTAAAGATTCTCTTTATTTAAGAGAGCTAGAGCGAGCAGGAGGCAGAGGCAGAGAGGGAGAAGCAGGCTTTCCGCTGAGCAGGGAGCCCGATGTGGGGTTCCATCCCAGGACCCTGGGATCGTGACCTGAGCTAAGGCTGATGCTTAACTGACTGAGCCACCCAGGCGCCCCAAAGCACCAACTTTAAAGCAGGCCATGCTGCAAGGTGTGAACCTAACTGTCTCTTCAGCGCTTCGTCTTTACTTCCTCTCCCAAGACTGTGCTGTGGCCACTCCAGACTCTGACTGTTTCATGAAAACATCACGCCCTCTTCCTTCTCTGGGTCATTTTCCCTCCCCACACCAGTCTTTTCTGTATTTCTGCTATAGCTACCATCCCCATTCTTGGGTAATTTTTTCTTGTTCGGTCTCAGTGCAGTCCTGCAATGGTGCTTTAAGACACATGGCATCTGATAACCGAGGTTCCAGTTCCCAGCCCATTACTTTTAGAAACAGGTGACTTTGGGTGAGCGACCAAGTTTGTGTTTTTCCCTCTGTAAATGTAAGGGCCCATCCCTTAGGGTTGTTATGAGATTTAAATGAGCTATTACAGGTAAAATGCTGGCTCTGTGCCTGCCACACAGTAAGCCCTCTTGGAGTGTTTAACAATATCATGAACCCCAGCACTGTCGGGGTTACCTGTCTGATGGCATTTATCTCCTTGTTTTGGAATTGCCTATTTAGTCGGTTGTCTGCACACATCCACCACTGCTTCCACATCCCAGTTAGACCAGATAGTCCCTGAGAACAGAAACTGGGTCTTGTTCACTGTTGTGTCTTCAATGCCTACAAAATAGCCTGTCTCATGGTGGGGGCCAAATAAATATTGAATAAGAGTGTGGTTATTCCTTCTTATAACCTCATAGGGGAAAGAATCAGACAGCAATTTTTTTAAAAAGATTTTATTTATTTGAGAGAGAGAGAGAGAGAGAGTGTGCGTGTGTGAGAGAGAGCATGAATAGGGGGGATGGGTAGAGGGAAAAACAGAGTCCCTGAGCCCAAGGCAGGACTCAATCCCAGGACCCTGAGATCATGACCTGAGCCGAAGGCAGACGCTTAACCCACTGAGCCACCCAGAACCCCAGCCAGCAATTCTAATTCAGAGATATAATCTATAGGCAACCAGATTGATTTAGGAGTTAAGTTTTTAGCAACCTAGAACTTTTGGCATGCCAACAACTCACTTGAAAAAAGTTATTCATTTTAATATTCTGGTCATTTTGGAAGACTAAGCAGGTTTGACTTCCCTCACTAGGGAACACTGCTCTTTGGTGATTTGTTCTTTGGAGACTAAATTCTATGCAGCTCTATATTGATAAAGAAAGCTGACAATATGTTGAGGCATTTCTTTTTTGGGAATCTTGTTGACAAAGGTAACACAAATCAGTAAATATTCATTTGGCCAAAGTAGCCAAGAAAACACTCTGTTACCTATTTTCTAAAATCTAACAAGTAATTCAGGATCAAGAGGCCAATCTGTGGGAAATTCTACCACAAAAATGACAGAACCTTATACAGATTCATGTCTAGGCCACCAAAATTTCCAACTGAATGTAGTCATTCTCATTTTATGGAAAATGAAATAGGAGAAAAAGAAGAAGCAATTTGTTTGGTCATTAGAGGTTTAACCCCAGGTTTCTTGTCTCCCATTATTTTCTCTATAATTTAAGCTGTTGCCAAACTTGTTCTTTTTCTGCATTGCCCACCAGGTTCATGTTATCACATCCCCTTGGTCTCGTGTAAATTTGGAGCCATTCGCACCCCTTCATCTTCTCTCTACTCTCCATCTTCTTCTGGACCCTTCTGTTGGTCACCAGGTGTTTTGTTCTTGAAGAATCCCCCTCTTCAACTCAAGTGCCACTACCAAACAGTAGCAACTCAGGGACCACTTATGGATGAGTGTTACTGAAGTTAGGACAAATCTGCAGTAAGTTCATTTCCCCTAAGATGTCAATCCTAGAGGACAACACTCAACTGGACACATAGACTCAATTGGACACATGTGGTCATGACTTTGTAAGTAGACATCCCGGATATGTGTGTAAAACAACTGGAAATTTACTGTGAGGATAAAGCTTTCTTAAAGAGACTTAGTACCAGGGAAAGGGAAGATAGAGGGGTATAGAATTCATGTTTAAAAATTATGATTATTTGAGTGTGTATTTTTTCAAATGAATCACTGATGAGAAAATAATTATAAACCTATGAAATACATGAAGACCATTTTATAATTAAAAACTATGTTTACATTTTCTAGCTATAGAGTAATTTAAAAGTAAAGGAGATCACCACCTGCCCTGATTCTTTAACTAAGTGCTCAACTTGCTTCAATAATTGTGACTTCGCAGATCATCTTGGAGTTCTATGATTTAGTCAGTGATATTGAACAGGCTCTGAAGCAAGAAGAGAAGGGAAACTGTATAAAGTAAATAAACTTAACAAGGCAGAAGATACATGTACCCAGAGAGTTCAACAATTTAGAAGATTTGTCTGACTTTTTTTAAGTCCAAAAGTAATCTGTGTTGATTATAACAGGAAACTAGTCTTCCAAATTAGAGACTGAACATGTGTGTGGTCAAAACCGTCTTTAAAAAAAAAGCATTGAAAAATGTAAAAGGCTGTTTAAGGAAATCACAACTTCCTACATTCTCTCTTCATTAAGTGTCTGAAAATATTTTCGCCAATTCATACATATAAATGCACAGTCCTTAAAAAAGGGTGTGTGGCTAAAACTCACACAGAGACCTAGCTACAACACTGTTGTACAGAGCAAAGTTGCATACATGCTCACCATTGATGAAACGTGCTAGCAATCTTTATTTTGGATCTTGTTGATAAAGATAACAAATTAGTAACCAGTTTTTCATCTGGTCAAAGTGTCCAAGAAAAGAATGAAGAGACTTCAGTAGAACAATGCCATCATTTCTCTGGTCAACATTTTAGTGATGCCAAGTGTCTTGTGACAAATTGCAGATGATCCAAAAATAATCTATATTATCGTAGGGTTCTGAGGTTCTAAGTTTATAATTATTTTTAAATGAATGCAGCAAACTGAATTCTTTGGAGGGGGGCTGGGATAAAGTGGGGGAGGGGAGTTATGTTAAGAGAGGGAAAGGGAGAAAGAGAAGGCAAAATGGGAACTAGTTAATTAAAATAATAATGACGTCAGTCTTTTTACATTGGAAATATGTCCTCCATCATGCTCCAGTAATGGGGAGTGCAGATTTCCTGATAAGACTGGGGGACTGTAGTTGGGGTTAGATGAATGCTTATCATGTGTGACCAAGTGGGAGGAAAGAGAAGTGGGAAGGAGAGAAATAACTCACTTGGCGTCTGGCATGATGATGTTGCAGCTCTTTAGCAATGGTCTGTGTGCTATGTATGGGTTACGGGAGTTGGCTCTTGCGTTAAGCCTGCTGCAAAGAAATGCCTTTTGGCTCAGATTAAGTTGTGATCGCTTCCCTTTGGCGCCCCTTCAGTGGTGTCAGCATTTACAGCTCATTCCCAGCTAAGGCTTCGGTAAGTCTTTGCATCTCAAAAGCTAGAGAACGCAAACCCAGGTCGCACTGTTGGCGTTGAGGGAACTCACCCAACTCCCTCCGGCAATGACCGCTACATCCTAAGGCGGCACTTGACTCTCTACCCATGACCCAGGCTGTTCCACTGCCAATGGCAGGCCTTGCCAGTTAATCGGGTTCATTACCACAGGCAGAAAGGCAATCTGCAAGATAGAATAGGACAAAATACTTCCACCAAAATTTTATGGGGTATTAAACAAGAGGGAGGAGTTCTTGGCTTTTCCCGAACACTATAGAGAAAGGAGACAGACAGTTGAGGTAGAAAGTCTCATACACTATGCAGATTATTATGATTAAAGCCTCCTAAGTAAACTGTGCTGCTGGGTATCCTTTACATTTTGTCTTTTTGAAATCCCAAGTGTTTTTGAAATTTGAAAACTCACACTACTGGCCTAAGAAACCCTAGAGAACCAGCAGACCAGAAAAGGAAACCTGGCAAAATAAGAATAAACAATGATTCTGTGTTAAGATGGATGTGAATCGTCAAAGGAAAGGTACAATGCAGATGAATTTCAGTCTCTCCAGACCTTTTCCAATTTTGCTTTGCTTGTTTTCCCTCTGACAGCTCCCTAGAGTTTTCTGATGTCTTTCTTGAACAATTCAGGTAGCTAGGCTTCCTTTATCAGTAGTTCTTAATGTCCTCAATGTGTCTTGGCATTGTCTTTGCCTTCCCATAGGGTTTTCCTTACATCTTGATCTGTGATAAGAATAATTAAGTTTTTTTCTTTTTTAATGTGTAAAAGTCCTAACTACCCACCTTTAAATATATATATATGTTTTTTTACTTTCCTTTTTTTCTGGTTTTTGGGGTTTTTTGTTTTGTTTTGTTTTTTGGGTTTTTTTTGTTTTGTTTTGTTTTGTTTTTACTTTCCTTGTTTTTGTTTTTGGGGTTTTTTTGTTTACTTTCCTTTTTTTTGTTTTTGGGTTTTTTTGTTTGTTTTGTTTTTTTACTTTCCTTTTTCCTTGTTTCTTGTTCTTGTTTTTTTCTTGTTTTTCAAGGAGGCAAAGTGCTACAATGCTGTATTCTGTTTCCTGACTGCAGTTCCAAAGGCAGTAACTCGAGCAAGGGCTTCAAAGACAGGTGGGCCTGGTGTCACCAACTGTGCGACCGTGGGCTTCCATTTTGTGGTTTGCAAGATGGGAATAGTCATAATTGCATGGTTATGTAATGATTGGATTATATAACGCCTAATAGGAGCTATTCAATAAATGTTGAAACCAATTTTTCTTGTAAAGAAGGTAGCCACTGAGAGAAGTGACTTAAAAAAAAATCTGTAGAATTCTCTACCCCCAAGCTTTATTTGTCACCAATATAAGGTTAAGACCAGGTTAAAAAAAAGATACATCTGACTTGGGTCTCTCCGTCAGGCTATATCCGATAACACGGAACTTCTCAGCCTTTACCATTCCCCAAGGTGCACTGACAATTCACACTGCAGTCCTATGTCTATCATTAAAAGATATCAACTCATAAATAAAAATAATCTCTTTATTATCCATACTGCCTCTATTCACACTGCATGCTGTTTTTGTTTGTTTGTTTGTTTCCCCTGAGGAAGTATCTCTCCAGCCAAAATGTGCCTCTTCTATAAGGCCCAGGCCTGATTAATATTCTTTTTAAATGATTTTTTTTGTCATTCAGTAAGTGCCTATTAATCTCCTCATTTACAACCTGCCCTGTGTGGTTATTTGCAGTACCAGATTATTTAGTCTTTTATATTATTCTCTAATCACTTTCTGTTTTTAAGTCTGACCTGTGAATCTAAGACTTGAGCCAAGTGTTCTAATGAAAGTCTGCCCTAAAACTAAAGATTTGCCATGATGGTAATGGTTGTTTTACAGGCCAAAGATGGAGCATGTAATCTGTATGAAAAGTATAAAAATTGCATTTTAAATATTAATTAAACGAAACAAAACTACCACCATGATTCCTTGGGGTTTTTTTTTTTTAAGATTTAATTTATTTATTTGAGGGAGGGAGGCAGAGAAAGCACGAGCAGGGTGAGGGTCAGAGAGAGGGGGAGAAGCAGACTCCCCACTGAGCAGGAAGCCCTACATGGGGCTCGATCCCAGGACCCTGTGATTGTGACCTGAGCCAAAGTCAGACACTTAACCAACTGAGCCACCCAGGTGCCCTGATTCCTTGGTTTTTTGAAGTGGACATGGCTCAAACCTCTTGGAAGAGTTATTTTTATCCCAACTGCCTACTATGGTGGTCTCCAAAGTGGAGTGCACAAAACAATCCATTGGGGTGCAATAAAAAATTCTCCTTTTACTCTTTTATTTTAAAAAAGAAAGAACTGAGCTCTACTGTACTTAATAAGTTGTTGTTATGGGTTTCTCCCTCAGCCCACTATTGGTCCTAGGTGTCCGATGATTGCATGTCATGCCCTCTATGCGAAATAAGCCAAGATAAGAGTGCTATTTTACTGTGAGGAACTATTAATAGCAGTGCCTTTATTAGATTGTTTGATCTAATTTGATCTCCGCGTATTGCAACATCATATAGTTTTTGTGTGCACTGGTTGTGTGGTTTTATGGCTATCGCTAAGCCCCCCCCCACGATAAACATGAAGTTAAAAATATTCCTTCTGGAAATTGCTGCTTAAAACAATATTATTAATGCAAGCCCGAGGGACCAAAAAGAAAATAATACAGTCAGTACATTTTTTACTATTAATAAAGCTCTTTGTCAGCCACAAAACATGGTAAAAGCATTGACAGTTAGATACTATTTGTCAAGTGGTCAGCCAAAAGAAAAATGTCAAGAGCACCGCATACGTCCACCACCTTTAACTCAAACCTTTCATTAAGTATATATTCACTAGTGGTAGTATGAAGCCATCACATTCAACTACTCACTTCAAAATATGATTTCCTTTGTATTTCTCATTATCAAAGAATTTGTATTTTTGTGTATTCTCTAAAGCATGTAATTAGCATGGTGGGCCATATCTGTCATTTATAGGTAAATGAACAAAAAGGAAGGGTAGGCACAGCAAACATCTTACAGAGAGGTGTGGAAGATCCGAATGTAGACCCCAGGCTTCCTCTGGAATGTCACTACCTGACTAGACTGTAAGACTCTTGAGGACAAGGGTTAGACACTAACTTGCCTGGAGTGACCTCGAGGAGTGAATGAACAGGGGAGTGGATGAATGAGTGGAGATTTCAGTGACTCACATTTCTTAACTTTAGGGCACTTTGGCATCTTCAGTGTTCGAGGCAGCATTTACTGTAAAGAATACAAACCCTGTGTGCATTCTACCCGGAATCGTGGCAACAGCTGACTGACAAAAATAACGATGTCAGCTTTGACCTCATCAGGTAATGAAAAGATAATGTCTTCTTTTTTGATAGAAGTTCATCCCTATCCTTATATTATGTTGCTTTTTTGTCTAACAGAAAAACTTTTATCTATAAAAATACAAATTTTCTTTGCTTTTGGAACTATCTCTACATCTGTGGTTACTCCTAGACTTCCATATTCTGCCTATTTTCTAAGACTTGTAGTTCTTTGATTAACCACACTCTATGAAGAGATGGACCTCTGTTAATTTATAACCAAACTTCATGACATCGACATTACGTGCTCGACTGTGATACTTGAGATATACAAACAAGTCCTTGTCTTCAGAGACTCTGTAGTCATTTTATTTTTGTAAGCTTTAAATTGTGTGTGTGTGTGTGTGTGTGTGTGTACATGCAAGCACATACATATATCCATATACTTTTTATTTGGTATGAGGTTTTCTTTTTGAATCCAGATATAAAATACAATTAGCACCCAGGTTTATGATTCCAGAGGTACCCTTCCAAAAACCAGACACATTTTTCTGTTGAAAATATGACAAGTAGAAGGATGAAGACTTAGAGAAGTGTGATCCCATCATGTGCTTCCTCCAGAAGGAGAGCCCATTTTGTAACAGCTGGAGCAAAGGCCTGAGATGAGCATGGTATCTGAAGAAGAGGAGACATGGCTGGTTGAGAGGAGTTGTGCGACTAATGTCACTCCAGGGTCCCAATGTTGGACATAGGTTTACAAACAACCTCCTCTCTCCAGGTTGAGAAACTGTCCCCTGAATTAAGGAGCCAGGACACTTCCTGAGAGAAACAACATCCCAGCATTCTCTGGAAATTCAATTTTTTTTCATCTTTCCCTTTACCACCTCCCCCATCACCGTGTGTGTGTGTATGTGTATATATATATATACACATACACACACACACCCCTCCACAGAAGCATCTGGCACAGCTGCTCTTCAATTCACAAAAAGAACTAAGAATTTACTATTTCCTATATTAGACTGTGGCTTGAATGGAACATAGAGACATTTGCTTTTTCATTTAATTATTCATTCACTAATTAAGTAAAGAACATTAATCACCTAGCATGTCAGAAACTGCTCAATTGCCCCATACTACCCAACCTCCCTTTCCTCATGTTAGTGAACCCATTGGACTTTCCACAGGACACAGGTCTCCTGGCTAGATCCTTCCTGTTGGCTAATGTGAGCAACATCTGGGCCGCTTCCGAAAGAAGCTTCCTACCTTCCACCCACTTTCCCTCTCCCCACGTATAGGAATGTAGATGTGATTCTAGTGAGCTAGCTTCAACCTTTTGGATGAGGGCAACATGGAGGCTAACAGGGCAACAGGTAGAAGGACCCCGGGTCCTGGTGGAGCATGGGCACCTACCTACCTACCCTGGACAGCCAACTCACGGTTGAGCTTGTTCCACGAGGGAGAAAAAAACCTTCCATCTTGTTTGGGCAGCTATGCTCTGGGGAATACTTAGCCTATAGCCCAAAGAGTAGACCAACTTTGGAGCTGAAAGCATGGATACTTACATATATATTTAATAAAATATTTTCTTAGATATAAAATAATTCTGCCTTGTACCTTCACAGCGTCAGACTTTATTCATGCTTTTCCCGCCCTCTTTGTAATGCCTCTTATCTACGGGCAGAAATTCTACTTTTCAAGGTCTTGCTCAAATATTATCCACTTAGTAGTTCTTGTCAGTTTTGCTCTTCCTCCTGAACCTACCCTGTACCTTCTATACTGTTCCACATAAGATCAATATCTTCCTTTGTGCTTCTCTCACAATATATAGTTTTTGTCTAATATACTGACTACGCATATGTTTGCATATTCCACTAAAGGCTTCAGAACAAAGACTATCTTCTTATTAACTTTTCTATTTCCCTGATGTTTAGAGCAATGCCTTCAATAATCGAATAAATGTTTGTGAGATATTCATTGAATATAAGCTTTATTCTGTGTGCATTTATCAGACTAAAATAGTATATGTTTTTCAGAGTTAATCTGAAGAAAATGTTCCTCTACTTCTTTTCTATTTATCAAATGGAAAAGTAATTGTTATTTCAAAAATTGCAGGAGAAGGATATCTTCTTTTTCTCCAATTAGAGACTACTAGCCTGCCTTGGAAACATATGGCAGAAAAACTAACTATTGTTAGGATAAGATAATTGTGATTGTAATAACCCATTTAAAAGACATATCAGCTGCTCCTGTTATATTTTCCACATAATAGAGCTATGGGCTGTTTCAGTATGATGTTTTCAGGACCCGGTATATATTTTTATTTCCCTACATGAATCTTTCATCCTTTTACTGACATTTATTCTTTTTATGCAATTATCCTAAAAGGAAAGCTCTGGCCAGGCAAATGGGTTGTTGTCTGCCTCTGAAAAGACATTCATATCTTGTGGCTTAGCTTTCAAGTTCTGCAATCGGGAACCCTCGGGCCGATTTTTAAGGAGGCTGCAGGCTAGTTGAGCTCCACTGTCTCCCAAAATGTCCAAAATGAGATTACATGATGGGCAAGATCAATTTACTGGAAGGTACTTAAGCAATAAATCTGGAGCTTTGGTCTCGTCACTGTTTCTTTCAAGCTTCGTGGCAGAAAATTAAGCCGCAAGAGCTTTGACAAATTGGATATTACTACATCTAATTGTGTATGTTTAAGCTTATCGCAGTGAATCGCTGCATTGTAACTGACTAGTGTGCCAACAAGGCCTTCGTTTAATCAGCGCAGTGCCATTTAACGGCGATTAATCACCCGACTAAAATGTCATATTAAGGTCACAGAAACTTGAAGGCTTAGAAGAGAGAACATTAAAGCCAGCTGATAAATAGAGGAAAAGAGCATGTTGTGCCAAGGGAAGTCAAGCACTTTGCTTTGTTAGAAGCTGGTAGACCATCTAGCGAGAACTCGGGATTAACTTTTTCAACTCAGATCAGAAACCCTTGAATTTACTTGGTTGGGAAGGAAGCCATTCTGTCTCAGTTCTGCAGTGTGCTTCTGTCCGTACATAGGCAACTCCTGCCCACAGAAGCCTTGCAATTGGTGGTCCATTTCATAGATGTTTGTATCTCTGCAAATACTACTTCCTGATTTTTATTTAAATTATTTTTTAATTTTTTGGCATTTTCCCCCTTGCTGTTTCTTTTAAGAAGAAAGAGATCAGATAAGATATGGTATGCAAGACACGAGGAAATCACATCACCATTTTGCACACTTACAAAATATTTCTGAAAAGGAACAATTGGAACAATTTGATTTTGTTTGCAAGGGACATTTTATTTTTTTATTTTCTAGAAAACCGGCCAAATTAAATGTTACAGGACAAAAGGAAAATGACTAAAGATGTTTTTTCGTGTTTATTCTTAATGCCTATAGGGGAGTTGTGCAAATGGGTAGTCTGATAAGTCCATTTAAGGCCCTTACAAGACAAAAGTTGTCAAAAGTGGAAATAATTTTACCCGAGTGGATCTAGAATAGAGACTCCTTGAATGCAGGGACTCTGTCCCTCAAGGTTTGTTCTAAGCACTTTAACCATGCCTGGCCCCAGTAAATAGTGCTTGACTAACTGAACCAGAGTCATGGCAAATGGTAAACAGAAAAAAAAAAAAAAAAGACACACCTAATGTCTCTTTTCATTAAGGAGAATTAGGTAATTGCCGGTAAGCTTATAGACTCCGTGTAGAATTTTGGAATATTTTGTAAAGTGATACAACTTCCTATAATGGCCGTTGTTTAGACTTGGAATAAATAGCACAGAGACTGAGAACAAGGGCACCTCAAATAGGAAGAATGGATTCAGTTTTCACATCCAAGTGAGTTTATCAGCAGGGGAGGTTTCCATGTTTTGAGCGAGGTTTACTGAAACTGCCATCCGGTTTCTGTAGGCCTGTGTGGTCCAATATAGTTCCTGCTAACCACATGTGGCCATTGAACACTTGAATGTGCCCAGCCTGAAGTGCGAGGTGCTACAAGTGTCACATACACACCAGATTTCGAAGACAGCATAAACAATACTGTAAACTATTTCATTAATAATTTTTCTTATTGATTACATGTTGGAATGACAATATGTTGTCCTGAATTAAATGAAATATATCATTAAAATTAGTTTTGCCTAGGCTCGGTCGGCTAAATGGCCAACTCTTGATTTTGGCTCAAGTCATGAGCTCAGGGTTTTGAGATTAAGTCCTGCATTAGGCTCCATGATCAGTGGGGAGCCTGCTTAAGATTCTCTCCCTCTCTCTCTCCTTCTGCCCCTCCTGCTGCTGTGTGCCCTCTCTCTATCTCTCTAAAATAAATAAATAAATCTTTTTAAAAAATTGGTCTTGCCTTTTTCTTTTCACTCCTTTTAATGTAGCTTCTAGGAAATTTAAAATTACATATATGGTTTACCTTATATTTCTATTGGACAGTGTGGTGTAGACTAATGAAGAGTCACCTATGTCGGCATCATTCTTGACCTAGACCAGACGTGATCCAATAACCTGGGGGTGAAACACTTCCTGACCTATTCTAATCTACTAAACCAGGCTGTCTCCCAGAGCTTTCACCTCTTAATCAAAGAGATAGAGTTGCTATAATACTGAATGGAAAACAAATCAATAACATCAACAGTATACCTGACAATTTGAGGATTATTTCTAGAAAGACAGAAATTGGCATCTTTCAGCTTGAGGGAGAGAATGACAAAACACAATTTAATGGGCACCTTTTAGGGACATAATGAGACAAGCTAAGATGGCAGCATCAAGGTTGGAGGTTAACTGAAATGATTTCTTAAGAGTTAGAGTTGTTTAACACTTGAGACAGGTTGTGACTCTTCTTTTTCTGGAGGGCAATGATAATAAAGTAGGGCCTCCTCTGAAGTCCCAGATAAGTATAAGATTGGAGAAGACAATTGAAGATAGTGACTCCAATATCACTACTTATTCAGATACCTGGAGTGCTTCTGAAAGTTGGTGACAAGACAGGACAAGATTACCAGCCCTTACAAACACAGCGTGCCTCTAATTGGAGCCATCTTTAATTTCTCTGTTTAGATATTAATGAAATTCAGTCTTAAAATTTTGTGATATCTGATCATTCTCAAAATATTTGCATTTAAGGTTTGCATATAACTATGTTGTACTTATTATATAATTAAATGGGTACACACACTATAGGACACAGTAGCCATTCAAGAATATTTGATGAATGAGTAAATAGATTTTGAATAATACAAAAATCAAATATATATACTCCCACAGCTTAGGTAGAGAAAGAAGCCAAAGTGTGCTGGAAATCTCCACCTCCCTAATTATGGTTCAATATATTTATACTGCAAAACCTTAATGAGCAAATACTGCACTTAAATGTCATAGACTTTGGATTTTTTTGCCAGCGAGATATAGTGTTATATTGTTTTCCCTTTAGGAAGTTAGGAATAATTTTTCTAAAAATATTGTTGTTTTATAATACTTTGCAAGATAAGGTCTTCTGGTAGTATGGCATTAAATTACGAGGTGAAGGAATGGTCACTACATGTCTCAATATGAGAAAACCAAATGGCATTCCAAAGCTCTAAAAAAAACGCATTCTACTTAAATAGAAGTCCCTGATCAAGTCAAAAGCATGGCTTATAACCTGAAAGGCATTACCTAAAATCTACATTCAAGCTAGGTTCTTGAGTGGAGGCTTTTGGGTTTCTTTTTTTCTTAAAGACAATGTTTCTGGCCTCCATTTGTATAGTGTTTGTAAACTCATATGCTGAAATCTTTGGTGGATCACAGGTTTATTTTTTTAATACATTTATATCCATGCATCAAGTTTTAAATGGAAACATCTGAGTTTTCAGTGGCTATGAGCCAATCGTGATTGGGGAAGGAGTGTTCACACAACACATGGTATAAAATCCAGGTGTGGCCAAAATAATGTACATCCATATGCATCTCAAGTTTCTGCCACATAAGGAAATTGATAGTAGAGCTCATCACTTACGGGAATGTACTGGGCTATTCTTACTCTGTTACTGAGAAAAAGTGATTTTATCTTGGTCCAAGACTCAAACAATAAAGAACCTATTGTTTCTTCTTCTTAAACTATCAACTTCACATCCAACATTTCTAACAATGCCAAAATTAGTTAATTTTGAGCCATTTACTCTACCTTTGGCTGGACATGTTCCTTTAATTTCAATGCCAGCGCACAACTATTTGGCCTTTTATAAAGGTCACATATTTCCCTTCTAAGTAGAGTTAGTTGCTCTGTGTCGGAAAACATGTGTATCCATTCTTCCAAATGAGAGATCGATCTTCTCACCGATGAGGATCCTGCAGCGAGCCCCTCAAGTTGCTGTTACCTTTTCTTGGAGGGTGAGGGGGGAAGCTGCTGGTACCTGTACAAAAGATGGCTTCACTTTATGCAGGTATCAACAAATTACTTGGCCAGTCAGAACAGCAGCACTGGATTGGGTTGCGAAGTTTATGCCAATACCTGGGAAACTATGTTGCTCTTATATGCAAACCATATGAAAAAGGAAAAAATAACATAAATTTTAACATCTTTCCATGAGGTTAGTGGAATTGTTCCTTTACATATTAGGAAAACATACTCTAGCAGGTATAGTACTTAGTGAAAATTAAAATGCTGTTTTGGAGAAACACAGTGATATTGCTAAATGTCCTTTAAAAAAAAAATCCTTCTTCTCTGCCCCCGCCCCCACCTTCCTTTGAATGAGTGGCCAATGCTTGGGCCGGGCAATTTAATTCTTAGTACTTTTATCAACATGAGAGGTCCCAGCCTAAAACAGGGAACTTGCTGTTTTCTTTTTTTCTTTTTATTTGTTTTCTTTTCGAGATATCGATGATATGCCCCTATCAAATGTACAGTTTAGTGAGATGGATGACACGTCACTAACTGGCAGTTCAAGGAAGTCTTCCCCTGGCTTGTTTACACGAACACGTTTTAGAACAGCCATTTAGCTTCCAGCCAGCTCTGCCCCGCTGTCCAGCACTGAGGGGAAAAGCAGTCCACGGGCCCACAGGTTGCTGATAAACTAACCCCCCATTTGGCAAGCAAGGAAGCAGAATGATAAGGGCTCTGATTTATGTTTTATCTGTCACTAAGTTTTCAGTCAAGTTGGGCAGCCAGCCTGAAATGACTCAGTTCTGTTATCACCTCAGATGCCCCAGGTTTCTTAAGTGAGGCAGATTCTTTGGTGACTTTTAAAGAGAACTTCATTTCACCTTGTGGAGAAGGTTAGTGACGCTGCGTTAAAACACCCAGCTCAGGGGCTGTCAACTGGTCTGGGGGGCTCCGCTCCAGCGCTAATTCTTAACTCCCCAGATCACCTGTATATATAACTGTAACTCTTTGGGGAACACAAAACCGGTCTTGATGATATTACTATGGGAAGGCTTGAAGTTTAAAAAAAATAAAACAATACCTGAAAAATCTGGCATAACATGAAGACTGCATAGACCTTTCCATTCAAATTTACGTAAAAAGAAAACCTTCTACAAACAGTATTCATTTCGATTCAGAATGAAATACAGGTCGACTTCAGATAATGAAAAGCAACTTGAAGGAGAAGATAATCTATCTTCAGGGAAAAAAAGAGTGTCAGTGGATACAATTAGAAAGCAAAAAAACTCCTGTTTACCCTGTGATGGATGCCGTGGTATGGCAATGGGGGTCAATGGGAGATTAGCCTACATAAAAGCGAGGGAGCATGTCCTTATCTAGTCAACTAACACAAGTCAGTAAATGAAAGCCCTCTGTACCCTTCCCCAACCTGTTTCAAGTTGTTTCCCCCCACGTTTAAATTGGCTTGTCGTTTTACAAGGATGGATGGGTATTATTTTTAAGCTTTTATTTTACAATGAAAGAATGTGAGGGTTTCAGCAGTGAAATTTTCCCATGGAGAAGGGCGTAGCAATGAATCATAAACAGTGTAAACACTCCTGAGCTTCTTACATACAGAAGGTTATATTCTAGTATCTTCTCTCCCGGTCGTGTTTTCTTTCCAAACATCACACAGGGAGAAGTGGGTGGGGGAGAGGGAAGGGAGAAGGCCATTAGAAGCTATCTTTTGAAAACAGTGGTAGTCTATCTCCTGTATTCTCAGTTGTATAATCTTTTTGGTATCTGACACGGGTTCTAAGAAAATGACTCTGTATTTCCCTTGAGGAATATCATTCAGTGATGTTCCTCCTCTCCCCCTCCTTCAGGATAAAACTGAAACTTAGCACAGAAGCTAGACCTTTCAGGTCTGCCACCATTCCTACCTGGTCTCACCCACTGCCACTTTCCACATGTGGTTTTCACATGAAAGCACCTGAAGTCCCCTGAGTATTTCATGTGTTTACCCTTGAGTGATTGTACCCATCTCTGTGAGAGGAAGGGCTCTCAAAGACAGCAGGTTCGATCACTGCCATTTCCCCCCAATGGCTGAAACTATTCCTAGAACTGACTTCCTGTCCAATAACGAGTTGTGAACTGAATAGTCTGGAAAACCCTTCTCCATTCTTCCTCTGACCGAATTTTACTTACATTTCAAAATTGGGGTCACTTCGGGGAAGTCTTGTATCTCCCATCTCCAGATCAAGGAAATACGTCACCATCGCACCACTGCAATCTTTCCACATTTTCTACACTGCGTTTAATTCTTTGCATCCACTAGCAGGGAGAGAGCTCCTTGATGGGCGGGGAACTCGTTTTCCACTTCTGCGTGCCTTGTGTCTGCTTGAGTCTGTGATGAGTTTAATTAGCGGCCAAGTCCCCTCTGTGCCCAAAGGCCCGAATGATGTGCTTCCTAATTAACCTTTCAAGTCTCTTCTATTTCTGCCCACTCTCCCTCACTCTAAACTACTGACAGGCTTCCTTGCCTTTCCTCCACGGACAACGCAAGCCTTAACCCTTTCACACTCTGTTCCTTCTGCTTAGATTGTCCTTCCTTCAGATATTGCTCTAAAACTGCCTTGCTAGCCTTACTCAAATGGTCATCTGTTCATGAGGTCTCCCCTGCTCTCCCACCTAAAACTGCAATCCTTTCTTACCCCATTGCCGACCCCCCTACCCTTCCTACCTTCTAACATACAATAGGATATGGTGGTGTGTAAGTTCATTGTCTCTTGCGTCTTCCACTTGAAAGTAAATTTCACAAATGCAAGGATCTTTGTTTTATTCACTGAAGTATCTTAAGCACTTATAACAATGCCTGAAACACAGTAGGTAATCAATAAATACTTGTTGAATAAATAAATGCCTACTGTATACATATATATACATTTGTATATACACATAAAGCTATAATTACTGTTTTAACTTATATAAATATATTCAATTACTAGTTGAATAGTGTTATTATCTACGTTAACACATGTCCGTTCTTTCCCTTAATGAAAGCTATAAAGAGGTTTTCACTGCGTCTTTTGAAGGCCAATACACAAGCTAATGGAAGTCATAGTCTCTTTCTTAGTGTGACATTTAAATTTTCCTTTTAAACCAAATTACTTGCCTTTATAAAGAAAACTTTCTTCGGCTTAAACTGTTCACCAACTTGCAATCTTGCCTCATAAGCCACAGTTTTCAGCCCCTATTTAAAACCACGGTTGATTTTAAATTGGTCTTCTCCATTTTTGATGACTTCAATAAAAATCATGTTGCGGGCTTTTAAATTCCTCAGTGTATTTACAGTACATGTGGGTCGACTGAGAGGAAGATGCCAGAAGCAGGCTGGTGTTTCTGAACCTTGGCTTCTGAAGCATTCTCTTGCTGTGCAATTGACTATGAAAGCGTTTGTATTCCCTACAAAAATATTTCCACTTTATTTGCTTACCCACTTTGTACCATGAATATACATATATTTTTAACCACTAATGAGCACAACATGAAAATATTTATCTTTGCTTTCTCATCACCATGTTGGTACGTTCCCACTGGCGCTGGGCATGGAAAAGAGATGTCACTGGAAGTCCCGCGTACATTTTGCCATAGTCCTGTCATTACAGGATGGAGAGATCCAAATTTTGCTGAAACATGGCGATTTGATACTTCTCTCGAGTTTATGTATGGCTGGTTAAACAGTAGGCTTAGGAAATAAGATCATCATTTTGCTATTGTTGCTTTTGATTTCCCCTTCTCTTTATGTCTTGCCCTGCCTTTTCTAACGTATTTCTTCCTTTCTATTTTTTTGCAGGGATACTTTTTGGGGGACAGTTAGTGAGGGTATCTCATACTAGCGTCCTCATTTTGTATTTACTTTGTGTCTGTTTATATGTATTTGTATTAGTACAATTGAAATAATCTTGTTATTACCCAATTCCTTTTCCCTTGCTCACAAATGTCACATCCCCCATGGAATTGTCTTACATATACATGGGATCTTCTGGATTTGTGTCTACTTAATAACAAATGAGTCAGTTGGCACACAGTAAATCTGCGTTAGTTACACACATGACAATTGTGTACGATGGTGTACATAGTTGATCTATATCCTTAAATCACCGTTTACAATTTATAACAAAAGATTTGAGTGTACTCTGTTAAGGAGAGTTCTTCAACAGGTGTCTTAATTAGTTTGAGAACACTGTCCTTGACTTAGACACATTGTACCAGGACACAAAATATCTGGGCTTTATATATAGTAGAACAATAGTTCACTTAAGTGGGACATGAACAAATGCGGGCTCAACCAAATGCTATCATTAATTTTAACATCAACAGAATATCTTCAGTGCATATTAGGCAAAGACATGGTGTTGACTTTATATTTGAATGGCATTTGTGGTATCCGATGCATTAAATTTAATCTCCATAATCCAGTAGGGTTAAGCATCTTTTTTAAAAATAACAATTTAAAGCATCTTTACTGGAAGATGTTTAGTGAAAATGTTATAACAAATTACTCTACACTAATACATCCATGTTTAAGAATTCTGTCATGAGTAAGTTCCCCCCAGCTGATTATAATAAGTTTCTGGAGGCAAGACTGGTACATTTTTAGAAAGATGGAGGGTGGTAGGTTATTGAAAACTTTCAGGTTGGGTATATCCAAGACAGATAAGCCCAATGGATTGGTGTAATGGAAGACTTGTGAGTAAGTTGGGGCCTTGAGAACTGGGTAGAAATGGAAGAATAGCAGAACAAGAGGCTAAAAAAGAATCTCTACTTCACTGGGTGTGGTTGTAATAATTCCAAAACTTTACAGTGGGAAGCATTCTGTTTTTATGATAAAATGTATAGTGACTTGGCTTGATCTTCAATGTATATAGAACTTGTGGTCCTTTTCTCCACTCAGCTGGACTTACCTTCACTCAATAACTCAATAGAAGAGTATCAGAGACCAAGCATTGAGCCATATATAAGAGATGTAGGATTTGGGAGAAATGGGTTAGGGTTTTTTGCACCAGACTCTTTGGCTTGGAAAGGGAATTGGAGCGATACCAGGTAGGGAGAGCTGGCTGGACCTCGAAGCTCGGCCTGAGCAGACAATCAGGCACATTTTGCCACCAGCACCCAGAAGCCTATGCAATCCCAGAGACCATTCACGATCCTTTCAGGTGTACAGTGGTTATCACCTGTCCCCATAGGAGTGAGAGCTGTCCCTCTCTACTTGCTACTTTTCCTTGAACAGATGGTTTAGTTCGTAAGTTACAACGGGAAAGTGACTCATTACCTGCACAAAGACTTTTGTTTCTCTTAAAAAACTGAAGCCTTGGGGCGCCTTGGTGGCTTAGCTGGTTAAGCATCAGCCTTCGGCTCAGGTCATGATCCCAGGGTCCTGGGATTGAGCCTCACATCAGGCTCCCTGCTCAGCAAGGAGCCTTCTTCTCTCTCTCCTCACCGCTTGTGCTTTCTGTCACTATCTGTCTCTCTTGCTGTCAAATAAATAAATAAATAAAAATCTTAAAAAAAAAAAACCCACAACTTGATACCTGCTGACAGTTATGCCTAAGCTAAGCCTGTCTAAGGCACAAAGTGAATTGAGGGTTAAAAAATATCCCGTAAAAAAAAAAAAAATCCTGTATCTTTAAGAAAGTGAGATAGCCCAGTAGATAAAAAAAGTGAAACATACATTCATTTCCACTTTCTCTTGAATTGCTTTGGTGTTTCACAACAAGGCAGCAATTTTGCTTCAGTCATTTGAATAAGCTAAAGCTGGATAATTCTAGTACAATTCCCAAATATAAATTATGAAGGTCCTTAAGAGAATCTATGAGATTAAAGAAAATCATGTTAAATGTACTATGCAATATACTACCCTATATATATATATATATAGTGTAATATACATATGGCAAAGGGTGCAGTCTGCAATTTATTTAGTTTGTCTCAGGTATATATTAATAAGCCCCAGGATACTGCAGGGAAACATTTATTCACTTTTAGGACCTAAGGCATGGAACAACCACCAAATAAAGATAATATCCTAATAGAAGTGTCAAATAGTGAATGATATCAGTCCTGTAATATGTGCGAACAGCAAACATCACTAGTGTTGACAAGCCTTGTGACTGTTCCACTAACAGGCTGTGTCTCTCAGGGAATACAGTTTGATTCTCAAAGCTGGCCCTTCTTTGGATTGCAGTCCTTCCAACTGTCAACTGGGAGAACCCCAGAGCATCAGACAGCTGCTGTGTTAGTAGAAAATGTAACAAACAATTCCTCCAACAGCATTCGTGGACCTGAAATGAGAGGTTGTGTTCTCAAATGCTCATTTCTGAGTTTTGCCTCAGGATGTCCCTGCTTCTGATCCTGGGTTTGGGAGAGAGATTTTGAACGTCTTGTTATGTATTCATAGGCTGCCCCAGGAAGCTGTACCAAAAACTTAATACTTTTTCCATCGACTTTATTTTTAAAGGAAATGGGTTAGAAATAGCTGTGTGTTCACTCGTTGCCAAGGATATTGGTGAGAAAACACCTAAAATATGTACAGCTTATGTCATACCGTTGCCTAATAAATTAGTACCAAAAAAAGTGCAAAACCTCAAGAATACTTAATGATGACAGTATATTTTATCACACTGTACAATATGAAAACAGTCTGGAGAGCTTGCCAGAAATTTGAGGGACAAAATTCAGCAGTCCATTTCACACGCTGTGTGATATTATGGGTGTCTGGATGCAGAAAACCTGCTGGATATCAGACTGGGGACACTCAGAATCATCACTGAGACCTCGTCTATCAATTTTTAAAAATGATTTTCAGGTATACACAAAGGTATAAACAGCCCTACGACGTGTCCCATCTGCCCATCCCTGAGTTTTAATAGTGATCAATGGTTTGCAACACTTTTTTTTCTTTAGACACCTCTCCCAACATTTTTAAAGGACTATTTGAAAAACAAAATCCCAGGTATCATGTCATTTCACCTATAAATATCGTCAGCATGCAACTTTAAATTCTGAGGGCTTTTTAAATTAACCACCATGCTGCCACATGAAAAAAATAATAATCGCAAAAGATCATTTATATTCATATTTCTAGTCTGAATTCAAATTACCCTAAATGTTTTGAAAATATCTTCCTATGGCTGGTTGTTTCTAATAGGGATCCAAAGAAAGCAAATGGATACAAATACTGCGTAGTATCACTTACACGAGGACTCAAAAAAAACCCCCCAAAACCCCATAGAAACACATAGAAATAGAGAGTAGAATGGTGGTTACCAGGGACTGGGGTGGGGAATAGGCAGAGATTAGTAAAAGGGTACAAATTTTTAGCTATAAAATGAATACGGTATGATAATCTAATGTATATAACATGGTGACCATAGCTGATAACACTGTATTATATAATTGAAATTTGCTAAGAGAATATAATTTATTTTTATTTTTTTCAAGAATTTATTTATTTGACAGAGAGAGAGAGAGCACAAGCAGCAGGAGCTACAGGCAGAGGCAGAGGGAGAAACAGGTTCCCAGCTGAACAAAGTGCCTGATGTGGGACTTGATCCTGGGACCCCAGGATCATGACCTGAGCCAAAGGCAGATGCTTAACCTACTGAGCCACCCAGGTACCCTAAGAGAATAAAATTGAAATGTTCTCACCACATATACGTATTTATATATATGTCAATGTGTGTGTGTGTGTGTGTGTGTGTATGGTAATGGCTGTGTTAATTAACTATATGGGAGAAATCTTTCACAATGTATAAATATATCAAGTCATTACATTATACACTTTTAGTATCTTACAGTTTTACTTGTCGATTATACCTCAATAAGGCTGAAAAAAAATAAGATCAATACATTGCATTTTTTTTTGTCAGTCTCTGAAGTCTCTCTTATTCTAAATAGTCCTCCTTCACCACACTCTTTTTGCACCATTGATCTGATAGGGGGTTTAGAATATTCTGCCTTCTGAATTTGGCCAGTTGCTTTCTCTTGCTAAGATCTCTTTTGATTTTTTCCTATAAACTGGTATTTAAATCCAGAGGCTTGATCACATTCAGCTTCAGTTATCATGGGTGGTACTGAATACTTAACTATAACCAGTCATGGGGTACCTGTCTGATCACCTTTCTTAGTATGGCTAATATTGATCAGTGGGGTCAGATAGGGTCAGTCTGATTCTCCACTATAAGGATCCCCATCACTTCATTTTTTTAGCAGTAACTGATGAATGTTGTATAGATCCATTATTTTGCTGTGGTTGGCAAAATAGTAATTCTCTGATTTCATCATTTCTGGAATTCCTTTATAAGGAAATTAAGAGTACACTTATCTTGATGAGCACTGAGAAATGTATAGCATTTCTGAATCTCTACACCTGAAACTAATATAACTAATATAACTAACTAATATAACTAACTAATATGACACTGTATGTTAACTATATTGGATTTAAAATTAAAAAAACTGAAAGTTAAATAAAAAAAATACATGTTTAAATTGAGTCCCTTAAAAAAAATTCTACTTTATCAATTATTTAGTTATCCTGAATACGGGACAGTTTCCCCTTATTTATTGATGATGAAAATAATGTGCTATCGTACTAGCAACCCCAAAGATACCCAAAGGGGGTCCTTTTTGGTGTCACTATGAATACAGAGGTTCATTGTAATCCATTGCAGTTATTATGCCAAAACTATCCCATCTTAGCCCAATGGAAGTTTCAAGTTGTCTCCTATGCCCTTTTGACATGGTCCAATTCTTCTCTGATAAATTCCTTGTTTTCTGTCACACTAAGATCTCCCAGGCTCATCTTATACATTTGCTGGACCTGATACCAGTTATTACTCTAAGAACCCTTCATTCTTGTTAGTGGGACATCTAACGACCAAAATTTGACTTTTATAAGAAATATGTCCTTGAGTCATGGATGTGAACATTGCATGCATTGTCTTTCATTTTTTCCCCCAAATTGCTGAAGTATTTGAAAAGCTAGACATATAAAATTTTAAAGTGGGCCTTTCAAAGTGTGACCAGCCAACTGTTACTTCTGTGAAAATTTTAAAATTTTATATAAGCTTGTAGGTAGCATGTCTATGTCTTCACCTGTCTTTAAAATTTTTATTTAAAATAATTTTGGTTTTCTGAAACAAAAAACGTATACACCAGTGTTCACTTAGCAATCTTAAAATGTAAGCAAAATATAGTTTAAAGGGTGATATTCTTAATCACACAATTATTGTTTCTTATTTTCAATGACTTTTTAAAAAAAATCAATGAATCTGCCTTTCTGAAGCTAGCATTTTTTGTTTGTTTGTTTGTTTAGAAAGGTAGAGGGAAAGAGTGGGGTGGGGAGAGGGAAAGAGGGAAGAGAGAGAATCTTAAGTGGGGCTCAATCTCAAGACCCTGACATCAAGACCAGAGTCAAAATCAAGAGTTGGACACTTAACTGACTGAGCCATCCAGGGACCCCCTGAAGCTAGTGTTTCTATAATGGAACATTCAGTGCTGTGATTTGAAGTGTAGCTTTGAAGTCGGTTTTTAGTTATAATTTAGGTTAGCCAAATCCATTTCTGTAAAAAGAAATTGAAATCCAGGTTTATTGCTGATAATTAGAAATTTGGCTTATGGGGTTCAGCTCCCACTTCTTTATTGCACCCATAGGGTGCAGAAAGGAGAATGACTTAGAGGAAGGGCTAGTTCATCTGTTGTCTGGACTTCTGTGCTGGTTCGTCTTCCTGCTCAGGCCCAAAAGATAAGACTTTTGTATCAAAGAAAGAGTTGTCTTCCTAAAATCCCTAGAGCCTGGCATGCAAAGAACTCTACTTTGTCCTGATGTCTTTCAAAGCAGTGCAATTCCTTAGTCAACTGGTGCTGGAAATTTCAATATGATTAGAATCTTCCTACATTTCCAAGTTCTAGTCATTGTACATGGTGCAAAATTCTCCATATATCCCTAAGCCTTTCTTCTTCTTCCCCTTCTTCCTTCTCCTCCTCATCCTCCTCCCCCTATTCCACCTCCCCCTCCTCTTCTTCCTCTCCTCCTCCCCCCCTTCTCCCCCCTCCTCCTTTTCTTCTTCCTCTTCTTCCTCCTCTTTTTCCTCTTCCTCCTTCTCCCTTCTTCTTCTTTTCATCTTTTCTTTGCATTAATTATTTTGATTACTTGATCCCTAATAGGTATATCCCAAGAGTTAATGTTACTTAGGTCCATAGACATCTGGGGCCAGTGTAGTGCTAATCAATATTTTGAAATAATAGTGTCAAAGAATCTCATGAGCACACTCAGCATTAGGGGACGCAGATGGGTGAAAATCAAGGTGGAAAGAAGAGGTAGTTGGTCTCTGGGGTACTGGCTGGTCCAGCACAGCAGTCCCTAAATTGGCCTAAATGGATATGAACTCTCTCTCTCTCCCCCCCACCCCGGTCTCTTTGTTACTGCTTTTTGACTTATATAGGTCATTCATTTTTAGATTTTATGTGCAATACTTTTCATTATCAAATAGCCTCTTGTGGCCTTCTGGAAATATTGGTTAAATTAGAGGAGGTTTGTTGTTTTTCTGTTGTGAAATAATAGCAAACCTTCATATAACACTTAGTCTGTGAGCAGATGCAGTCCCAAGAACTATACATAGATCAACTCACAACAGCCCTGGCACAAGGCTACTGTTATCAGTCCCATCTTATAGATAAGAAAATTGAGATGCCTAGAGAAGATCAAGTAACTTGCCCAGCATCACACAAACAATTAGGGACAGGGCTGTGATTTGAGCCCAAGAAATGTGCCCACTAGTCTTAGAATCACTCGAAGCTAGTTTAACCTATAATTAGCTTCTGTGAGCTGGAGCCAAGAGGTGTCATTAAGAATTGGGTCTTGGTCTTCAAATGATTTCCAATTTAATCTTGGAACTGTGAAAATAGCATAAAGCCATTCTCAGTTACTATAGCAGAGTGAATGTCTTTCTAAAGTAAACAAAGCTATGTAGGTCTCTGATAAATAAAATTGATACCTTAAAGGTTGTCCTTGAAGGTAAATAAAGTGGAAAATTATATATTACCATTAAAGCAAAAGTTCCTGGGATATAATTTGAGAGAATACCAAAATAAAGATAGAAAGGTATCAATCAAAGGAAAGGTGCTCACATTTGAAGGTTAGATTAGAATCTGGACTAATCACAATGTATAAAGAAATATTCTAAACCAAAATCATGAATCTGAGAGTATCACGACCTACACCCAAAAAGTTGATCTACTGTCCCCATCAGCACCCAGCCTGCTACAAACTATTTTCTACAAAACTGGAAGTTACTGAAGTCAAAACAGTAAGTGTACTAGATCTGAAACAATGGGGGGCGCAGGAAAACGATGCATGGCTCCCCACAATCCTATACTCATACATTGCGCTGCCGAGTCCTTCCTGGGATCAATGTAATGTTGCTCCCAAATGCCATATGGTTGCATGGCATTGAAAACTAGCCGGTGTTGACTAGGCAGAGACCACCAACCTCTAGACCGGCTTGGAACCCAGGTCTCTGGAGGTGAAAGGTCACAGCCTCACCTCACAACACCACTTTGAGTCTGTTCCTTATTACCAAATAATTTCCAGAAGGAGACCAGGCCTGAGTTTCCAGTAGCAATACAGAGGGAAATGAAGAGTTCAAGGAGGAGAAGTGATATTCTTTGTGTGGTAGCTTTTCAGTGACTGATGGAGCAGCGATGGTGTCAGGAGAAGGCAGCTCTCTCCCAGGGCCAGCACATGCCGAGCGTGGCTGTTCCTCACAGCTTATTGTGAGGAGATAGGAGGAAACAGAATCTGTTCACAGAAGGTCCGGCTAACTCTCAGAACCCCATTCGACAGAGCCTTCGGCAGGCGCGGTCCCAAAAGAGGGGAGGTGAAAACCACATTCATGTACCTGAGGTGAAGGACCACCATTAAAAATAAATAAGAAACTCCAAATGTGTAAATCCGATATAAGCCAAACCATATGGCATAAAATGAAAACATTTTCTTCTTATACCCTTGGTAAAAATTGTTTCTTACCAGATTTGATATACAGGAAAGTATTAACACAGCTTTGGCCATGTAGTTTCTCCCCTGATATATGGCATTGATAATATAAGTAGTTCAACGATACTTCCACTGTTTGTGTAACGAAGTATAGAAAAAGAATGTTGTGCATATAGGAAAAGTGCTAAAATCCCGAGGTAACACCTCATACATTAGTGGCCTTCCGTGGTGAACAAAGTCATTTTTCAGGCAAGTCATAAAGCAGCCTCAAACACAAGTATTTCAGTGTTTGCTCCAAATGAGGCAGTGGCCCAGGGACCACCGTTCATCTGACATCATCTCTGACACAGCGCGGGCTTGGTATCTGATCAGGGCTCCCCGCCACCGTGGTGCCAGACTTGCTCCTTCCGTGAGGTGGCTGAGGGAAATTAATGTGTCAGCATCACCAGAAGGGGAGAGTGTCTGCTTCAAGTTTCCTTTGGAGAGCTTCGGCTGCAATGGCCTTTGATTCTTTCCCAGAGAAGCTTTTCGAAGCTCTTTATGGAGTTCAGTAATAGGTAAAGATGAGCTTGCGACAGAAAATGGAGCCAGCCTCAGAAAAGAAGGTGCCCTGGAGGGTGCGGTGACATTTATATACAAATGTGGTCAAATAGCTGGCTTGTGTCAGGGATGCACTGGGGTCTCCTGGGAAGCCAGAGCGCCAGTATTCCTTTACCTCTAAAGGTTACATTTTCAACGTGGCCATGCCATTGACCCACTGCCTGGTTCTGGAAAATCACATAACTTCTCTCAGTGTCCATTTATTTCCCTTAAATGAGAAGGGAAATGCTATATGCTTCGCTGATGTATGGGAAAATTGGGTAGAAAATACCCAAATGTGCCTTGAGATTTTTCGATGAAAGGTGATCTATACATGAAAGTATTATTTCTGTAACGTGTTTTTTCTCTCCCCCTTCTCCTCCTCCTGGCCTGTCAGCTGTTTCATACATAAAACTTATCACAACTCCCAACCCTTTTCATTTCCACTTCCCAGGCAAACTTTTGGATCTGAGAATAGAAGATTCTGGGACGCATCTTTTCTTTATTCAGTTGAAGCAATGCACACAAAAAATTTCTGCAGACCTTGAAGCCAAAAAGAAATATCAATGACTGTTTCCTTTTCTTATTGAGAAAGTGTAGCGTAAGAATGCATGCTTTGTCTCAGACGAATGTGGACGTGAAGTCCGGCTCTGCTGTCTGCTCACACTTACGTACAGCTCATTCATACACACATGCATTGCCGTATGCACACGAGAGCAAACACAGCCACAGACCACTCACACACATGTACACATGCACGCAGACACTCCCTCCTGCGTGTGTACACACGCAGGCACTAGCTCATAAGCTCACAGGCGTGCCTCTACACACAGATTCTGCACACTTAAGTGACTCCTTGCAGAGGTTCTGGGATTAGAGAAGCAGTTAAATGTGTTTGACTATTATTGTGCATGCTGCTCTACTTCCCAGGAAGAACATTTTATTTTACACCTTTTACACGGCACAGAAAGCCTTGTCTCTTAGTGTAGAGGCCAATGGCACCAACTCGGGTCTGGAAGACTGGGTTTGAATCCTGCCTCCGCTACAACTGTGTGGCCTTGGATAAATTACCACTCATTTGTGCCTCTGTTTCCTCATTCGTAGGTCAGGAGTAATAATAGTACCTACCACGCCACCTTATAAGGGTGTTTCAAGGATTAATTCATAAGCTGCTCGGAGCAATGCTTGGTATGTGGTAAATGCTACGTATTTGCTTGCTATTAATATAAAGGGGGAAACAGCACAGCCAAAAGGGAGATTTTTTTTTAAAATGCAACGGTCTTTAATGTGATTTTCCACGTGTGAAGGGGTGGTTAAATCACCCAAGATCTTAATGGACCAGGTCATCCTACTACTACACATAGAAAGGACNTGCAACAGTCTTTAATGTGATTTTCCATGTGTGAAGGGGTGGTTAAATCACCCAAGATCTTAATGGACCAGGTCATCCTACTACTACACATAGAAAGGACGTATAGTTTTCATAGTAAATTAAGGCTTTTCTGGTTCACCCATAGGGAGAGTCAGGTCTGTGCTCCCGTGACTCTCAGAACTGAGATCACAGCCCAGCTAACAGCCGTCAGTTCCTCGAAATTCATTTTAAGATGTCCTCCTAAGAGTTTAATGGTAGGCAATTATCCACGTTCTCAGAAATCTGGGGTGTTGGGTCTGGCCTCTAAATGTGAAAGAAAATAGGCTTCACTGCTTAATAATTTTTCCTGAGTGATGTGATAAAGCTGGTCATCGTACTTGTTAGGGCTCCATTTCTCCCACACCGAAAACCCTTACATGTGACTGTATCATTTTGTATCATATCTAGCTGCTGTCGTTCATGAGAACGATTTAAAGATGTTCATTGTTTCTCAGGTCCTGCCTATATAATTATGATGTACTTCGGACAGAGAAATCATAGCTTGATGGACTTCAGAGCTTTATGGAGGTGCTAAAAGAAGAGTGAGGAATGTGTATGAAGCGTTGTAACTAATCAAGATTTGAAGAAATACTTCCAAATTAACAATCTTTAATTATCCTTCATCACAGCCCATCCTAGCTTTGATTTCCAACAGACGTGGAGATATTCCATAAACTCAGAGTGAAACTTCCTATTTGTAAAATAAAATATAAAATAAAATAAAATAAAATCTTCTTCAACATATAGTCCTCTGGGTCTACATGATAGTATGATATGTAAATCTTTGCAGTTTTGATTTCTAAGTAGAAATTATTTGTGTATCTTCTCTCTTCTAAAACTTGCTGTTGAAGAGTCTCTACCCCTTCACTTCGACTCGTGGAGATATGGTGTGCTTGCACCTGGGTTAGGTGCTTGCCCTTCCCTCAACTGTAGATTTTCAGTCACATTATCAATTTATTTTCTGCTTCTTATTTGTATGAAGGGGTATGAGCTGCATGAAGTATTTAGATTAATATTTGTATTTATTCAGCCAACCATGTCTTTCTCTGAGATACCCCCCTACATATCAAAAAATTTTGGTATAAATCACTTTCAGAGGTTTGGAGTTATGCTAGATTGTAGCTTAAACATTTATATTGAAACATAATTTATTTATATATTTTTAAAGATTTTATTTATTTATAGACAGCAAGAGAGGGAACACAAGCAAGGGGAGTGGGAGAGGAAGAAGGAGGCTCCTAGTGGAGAAGCCTGATGTGGGGCTCGATCCCAGAGCGCTGAGCCGAAGGCAAATGCTTAACGACTGCGCCACCCAGGTGCCCCAAAACATAATTTAGCAAAGGGTATAAATGAGAATAAATGATGGAGAGGAAATTATTTTTTGTTCACATGATAATTTGTGATGTTTCAGGCACTGATGTTTATTTGAATTATTTCTTTTAATCCCCACAACAAGTATGTGAAATATTAAGTTATAAGGACAAGGAAACCAAGGAATTGTTGAAACCGGGGAAATCTCACTCATAAATGCAAGAGATGAGATTTTTATCCTAGATATAAATAACTAGATAGTCTGATTTTCTAATATAGAAGTGCTTTATGAATATCTGGAGCTGACCATTTATTTTTAGGATCATCATTTTTTTTAATCAACACGATTTATTAAGGCCTTAGTGTACGCAGTGTTTGATGAGAGGCACTGGAAAAATGAAAAAAATTGATTCCCATATTTAAAGATGGGAATTCAGTTGGAGAAAGAAAACATACAGCCCACACCTCAGTAATCATGTCACTATAAAACAGAACGTGAGAGAGACAAATAGGAGTAAAGAACACTAATTTATGGAAAATCTCCTGAAGGAGGGGGCAATTAAACCAGGCCCTCAAGGATGAGCAAGAGAACACTGGAGAAGACAGAATCTATCACCAGCTTGGGGTCGGAGTTCATTACCCTGCATTCAGGTGATACTAGGAAGGCTTCTCACACTACAGATGTGCTCGAATCAAAAAGTAATGAGAAGGCGGAGCATATGACCAGCTGGCCAGGATTGGAAAAATAGGTGGAAAGTCTGGACTTAGTGATATAAGTAAAGAAGATAATATTAGAATTTTATGAGCACTAAAGTATCATAATGGTGGACGTATTTAAAAATATCATGGGCCTATAAATGATGATCCAATTTAGAGGATAATGAGGGCAATTTAGGCTTGAAGGGATAAAATCTGGTTCGAAAAGATGATAGTACACATACAAAGGGGGGAATAGAATTTGGTGATGCATCGAAACTATGAAATCTAGTGGAAAGTTTCAGTGATAATTGTTTGATTTGGAAAATGGTTTTGGAATTTATTTGATTTTACAGGGGAAGCCATCTTATCTGATATAGCTGTCACTGGTGCTTGGTTGTATCACTGAGCCAGTTGAAGAGTGGAATCATTAGAAAAATAAAATAGATAGGCAGTTTAAACATTTTAGTTATTTTGAAAACTCATGAAATTACCAATATTTGATGCAATTCCTGGATTTGTTCATTGGAGTTCTGTGTCATCTTCTTGTATAAATCACACCCTTAGGGCATGATTTACAATATCATATTTTTTCCAAGGGAATTCAAAACAGTTAACAAAACAATTGATCAAAAAATTCATCTACTTTTTGATTCCCCCCCCAACTCTCAAAGCAGTTTCACGTACACCACATTCAATCACATTCAATAGCAATCATTTCAGTGACTGGGCTTATTAAATCTTTCCAAACCATTCCCTTTAGTTTTCATAGAAAGACACCTTTCTTTTTTTTTTTAATTAGCATTTTATTGATTTATATAATATCTAACTAAATTACATACATAACAAGTACAACTGATATACGTAGGCTTAGAAAACACAACTGAGGGGCACCTGGGTGGCTCAGTCAGTTAAGCACTGGACTCTTGATTTCGGCTCAGGTCATGATCTCAGGGTCATGAGATCAAGCCCCAAAGTCGAGCTCTACACTTAGCATGGAGTCTGCTTAAGATTCTCTCTCTCCCTCTCCCTCTGCCCCTCCCTGTCCTCAGGCATTCTCACTTGCTATAAATAAATAAATAACAAAAATCTTTAAAAAAAAAAAAAAAGAAAAGAAAGTTAGTTAATCCAGCAAGTAAGTGAAGAAGAGATTGGTGAAGAGTTTGTATTATTTTATACAGAACACATCCCTCTAAAAGCTAAATGGTAACACATTTATCATAGTTATTGTGTGCATTAAAATGGAACCTGGCATGAGGTGGTCCTCATTTTCTAGTAACAGTATATCTTGAGTTTAAACATATAGATCTTCTATATTGTCTTTTGGGGAAATTTTAGTTCAACCAAGAATAAATGTCAAATCTAACAATTTTTAAATTTGTAGTGAAATCAAGGCAGCAAGCAGATAAGAATTGAGATAGAACTTGACGTTGTAAAGTAAAAAAAAATATATTTAAGCCACGATTTTATTTTTTTAAAGATTTTATTTATTTATTTGAGAGCGAGAGCGTGTGCATGGTTGGGGGGGAAGGAAGGAGAGGGACAGAGGGAGAGGGAGAAACAGATTCTCTGCTGAGCAGGGAGCCTAATGAGGGGCTCAATCCCAGGACACGGAGATCCTAACGTGAATGGAAGCCAAACACTTAACCGACAGAGTCACCCCCCCAAGCCATGATTTCATTCATTTTTCACATAGAGGTCAATCCAAATGAGCACCTATTTATTTTTTAGACTTTATTTTTTTCCAATATTTATAAAATTATGAAATACTTATTTGCAAGAACCACTTCAGGAATTTTTTTTCAACTTTAGGAAACATAAAATCAACAGATCATTTTAATTTCCTAAGTGAAGTGAAGCCAAAAAGTTATCAAGTATCACTTATTTCCTTGATGTCACCTAAAAGGTCTATGAAAGCCGAGTATAATGAAGCCTAATACTTACTCCAAAGTTAATTCTTTGACATGAAACCCCTATATATTGTTATCCCATCTCAGTTTTTTTAATCTAAGGCTTTCATGGACATATATGAATGGCAGAGCTTTGGACACATGCCAGCTCCCTAGCAGCATGGCAGGCTGGTTAAAATAGTTCCTGGTTTCCACTTTGGTGTCTCAGATCCATAAATTAGAAAGCACTCTAACAGAGGGTGTTAAAATTACAGATTATGACACTACACACTATAGCTGGTAATCAAATCATGCTGTCACATGCCAAAATGAATCCTTTGTAAGGGCAAAAGATACAAATGTGAATATCTCAACTCTTTATTTTAAATATAATCAGACTTAGCACAGTGCATTATCTAAAAATAGAAATCAACAGAAGGAGCCTCAGTGCATTAATCATTGAAGGTTATTTCCCCTGTTTCATCTTTAAAACCCCTATATGTGATAACCATGTCACATCTAGTTTTTATAAATTGAGTGACTCTCAAAAATCCATTTTAGTGGGTATATTTCACGTAGTGAGCATTTTGATAGCCATTAACCGCTTTTAGGTCTTTCAGAGATTTTTAATTATGACAGGATGGGTAGGCATGCACTGTAACACCAAAAAACAGCCGTAGATTACCTAGATGACATTGTACTTAAGAAGCAGAGGAGTGTGGAGCTGAGTACTTTAGCTGATAAAGCACTCATTTTTCACCTCTCAGACCTCGGTTCCAGTTGTCTCTGATTCTTTAAGCAAAATTAATTTTGTTATGTCAACCGTGCTACCATTAGTTGGTAATCCAGGAGGCAATAGATGACATGCATATTTCATCCTTCGTTAGATTCATGGTGTTTCTGAACATGGGCTGAACACAAAAAGCGAACACTTCAGACGTGCTTAGAGACCCGCTGACTTTAGCTTTAGCTCAGAAATTGTAAAAGTTTGGTAAATTGTTAACAGTTCGGAGCAGAACCAGTGAGACACTTGAGGTGATCATCCCAATTTCTCTAAAGGAAAAAGTATTGACAGATTTTACTAGTGTCCCATGTTTACTAGATTCAGAATTAATTTGTGTTTCTATTATTAACTTTGTGAGGATATGAATTATTTTTGGAGTTCCTGTATTCTCTGCCTCCCATTCAGCCTATGGAGTCCCTTGGGTTAAAGATGAAATGCCTAGGGCAGTGCTTAGCGTAGAATGTATGCTTAAAACATAGGGTTGGGGGAGAGCGCTCCAGCTGAACCCACTAGGAACATTATCACAGAAGGTTTAGGGATTAATGATCCGACTCCAAGATACAGGAATTAAAACCCTGGAAAGATGATAGAAGCCTTCAAGGAGTACCTGAGATAGACAAAAACTCCTGCAGACGTAAGAATTAAGCAGATGTCAGAGCTTCGTCCTAGGCTACCAATTCAGTCGAAGGGAGAGAGTGCACTACACTTTTAGATGAGTGCTTTTAGGTCCTATTCAAATATCCTCCAACTCATCCTTGGGAAAACTTATTGCAAGTTCTTTGAGGGGGAGGAACCAGGAAACTAAAGGAATAAGATCACCCTTCCCGGAGTTTTGAAGAACTAGTTGTACCATAATCAGGGAGGGAGAACTCAGCTGTGAAGCACTTCAATAACAAACCATAAGAGCAGAAGAAAGCCCATGATCCGCCATAGTTACATACGTTACACGGCTGGCCTTGAAGGATGAGATGGCATTCCCAACCACAGGCCCTACCCTTGGGCTTGATGGGGAGACCGTGTCACTCACCAAGAGGGTCTAGACTGGTTGATTGGTAACCTTAGCAATCATCATGGCCAACAAGTGGTGAACAAAGAGAAGCTCCTTGGGCAGCAGGATAAAGGAGTTAATTACCTCCACAGAGAATGTGTGAGCCACTAGGATTGCATCTGGGAATGGGATGGCCTTTGGGGGCACAGTCCAATGAAGCTTCTGGCTTCACACCTGAAGACTGGCTATTTTACTATCATAGAAGATTTGTTAACACTACAATTTTACACAAATTTACTCACACTAAAGTTTAGACATACAGAAAAATAATGTAGTTGATTTATTTTGTCTGTAACTAGTCTCTCGAGGGTCCTTAATGAGAATTGAGATACAGAGAAAAGTTATCTTTTTCCTGTTTCCCTTTCAAATTTCTGGAGAAAGATTGCTCTTTAGACTGCCCTGAGCTGCTCTGAAACATGACCACGTCAAAATAGATCTGGTGGCTCCCTGTAGACAGGCAGAGGGAAGCCTGGATGTCCAGCTTCCTTGGGCTGCTCTAGATTCTATCTAAGAAATGGCCTGGATGGCACTCAGAAGTTTCCACAGGCTCCCAGGTGGATGACCTGTCAATCAAGGGGTCTGTTCTTGAACCCGCTTGAAGAGAAGGTGACATGACTCCACAGAAAAAGTCAGGAGTGAAGAAGTCCGTAGCAGAGCTCCTAGCCAAGAGCTCGAAGGGGACTGTGGAGTGTATCTGGCTCTTGAATATGCTTGAGTATTTTCTTGGCCACACCTTTCTTGTCATGGAAGGAACTAGCTGCTGTCATGTTGCCACCATAGCCCAATCTTAGACCTCATTAGAAAAGAGAGAGAATTGTCCTTCGGTGTTTTCCGGCAATATTTAAACAATTATATTATGATGATACATAATTAACATAAGTGTTATCTCTGAGGAGCCCCCCAAATAACCTACCTGTTCAATAATTAAAATTTTGAAATAAAAAGATTGCATTGCACTGGAGCCAAACATGTTCTTTTTATCTTCTCTGCATCCACAGATGAAGTCTCAACCTACTAGTAATGCAAGCATTTGCATTATGAAAGTTGCTTTTTAAACATGATTCAAGGTGTGAAGAGCCATGGTCAGAATATGATGTGAGCTGTTTCATCTAAACTAATTTCCATAACAATCTCGTGGGATAAGCTCTGTTCAAATGTTAAAGTCAATTTTTATCATCGTGTCTGATTGAAAGGGGAAGACATCCTTAGGGACAACGCGATACAATAGTGTTTTAGAATTTAAAAACCTCATAGTATTAGTAATTCTCATCACTTTGTGTCTTAAAATATGTATGGTATTACACGTGGGGACATAATTAGCATCTGGTCATCAGCAGAGCGGGGAATAACATGAACTTGGTCCTAGCCCTTTACTCAGAAGTCAAAGGGAATAGTCCTTCCTTCTTTTCCTCCACTCTATCACCTACTAGTCAAATAATTAATCTGCCCACCACATCTTAGATAACTACGATTCAGAACATCTGTGATCCATATCTGGGACAATATTAGGGGAAAAAAGTCATGACATATCCTTGGAAACTCCCAATGTTCTACTTTTTCTGACTCTGGCTTCCTTTTTACTTCCATCAATGCTGTCATTAGCTTTATTTTTAATTCCCAGGGAGAAAAATAAAAGAGATGGGAAAAAGACACATATGGGTTGTGGCATGTAGTACTTGCATTTTTCGATGGACCTTTTTCCAGTTGTCCCATTGAGCTCATGTTATGAATGGCTCCTACTGGTAGCAGAATACAGCCATGGAAAATGTAAGGTTTCCATGTTGGATGCTTTGCAGTCCTATAATATTCCTCGTTGTTGGAATTATGTTAGTCTCATAATACATGAAAGAGTTGAACCAGAGGTTAGAAGGCATTTATACTCAAGTCTTCTCCCTCTATGATGGAAGAACTTTGTTTACTTTAAGATTCATAAATTTGATGAATGTTCTTTGCTGATAATGTGCTTTCCCCAGAAATATGATGCTATATCTTGGATGTAAATTCTCACACATATTATACGAAAGAGTTTGAATCATATTCCTCCCCTCTCCCTTCAGAGACTTTCTTTGCTGTTGGTTACGTGGGATGTCAAGGGAGTTGTTAATCTTTTCACGCAAATCTATGGGAATGTGGTTTCTTTAAAGACAACCATGTTGTAAGAAATGTAGCTTTACTTTTTTACAGAAAATTTAATTAGTTCAGTCTTTAAATAATAATTATTCATCTTTGTAGAAAAAAGTTTATTTTTTCTTCAAAACAAAGATCATGTATAATACAAGCTAACACATTATTGATTAGGGAAATACACTCTAAATAAATGACTTAACTATCATCTCTTTGCATAGTTTTGGTAAAACATACTAGAAATAAAACAATTTCAAGCTAGGTCATGAAATTGCCTAAAGAACTAGAAGAAAGCCTTGGAAAGCATAATGCTCTTATTATTGTGTGTGTGACTTAGAATCCAATAACATCAGTTACTAAAACCACAGAATCAGAGAGTTGTGTTTGATGAGTGAATATCTTATTTTGGACTTCCTAGAGCTAAATTAAATAGATTTAGTACCTTTAATAGCTTTTGCATATGAATATAAATCTAATATAAACAGGTATAAAATATTCTCTCAGATGGTGATCATGGAAGTAATTGCCACGGTTTGCCTTATTTTCTATTGCTGGTTTTTGCTCTTCAGTTTTCACCTTGACTACAATTTTAAATTAGCTATCTCAGTGAAAATGAAATCCCCTATCAACTGAAATCTGTGAATTTGCAGCATAGGAAACTGAGATACTAATGCAGTAAAAATGGATGACATCATTTTTTAAAATTGTGGCACATCATTTATTTCCCCATTACAGTTTCTGTCTCTTAAAGGAATGATGACTCAAAGTATGGTTTAGTTAACTAAAACAGATTACTAAGTTAGTATAAACTCAATCAGTGGGAAATTTGGCAGCCAGCACAGTTATTTATGATGTGCCAGATGCAAAATCATGTTCCTACTTTGAAGTTTTGGTAACAAGCCATATTGGAAATTCCAGAAAGAAAAAAAGAAGCTCTTCTAAAGTATTTGAACGTGCAAATAGCTTTACAATTGTTTCTGTAAAAAGGTTTCATGGTTTGATATATATATATTTATACAGGATTGCTTGGCAAGCAATTTATAAAATTAAATAATTATACATTTTAACTTAAGTGCAAAGCGACTGAGAATGGGCAATCATTGAGTTGTAAGAAACAGATTTTTAAATATTATTTTAAGGCATATCAAAATGAATAGATTCTTATCTAACTTTTTTGACTTATCTATAGGTATCTTAAAATTGTCTTCTTTTTCTCTTTTACACTTTGTGCTTGTTCAAACTATTTTTTTCATCACTGAATTGTGGAAATATTTCTATGACACCAAATTAATGAGACCACCAGTTCTCTGTGTAAAGGCTGATTATGAAAGTCAACTTTTTTGATTCAATAATAATGTGAAAAAATGGAAAATATAAATTCATGTTATCTTTGGGTGCACTTTAATAGGAGATCCACGTTGTTAACATGTTTGTGTAGTCATAAAAATTTTATCATGCTTCATTGTTCTGTTCAGGTGGTATCTGTGCCTGATTTTCATTATTATATGGATAACATTTATTTTCAATGAAACAGAAACTGATTTTAACAGTTATAACTGAGTATTTAAATTTCTAAATTAGAAACACTTTAAAATGGTTCTACAAATATAATGTCTACTCTAGAGGTATTACTGCAGAGGTACTACAGCTGGGTATAAAAGAAGTAGCAAACAAAAACTATACATTCAATTCTATTCAACAGGTACTTACTAAGTCTCTATCATTCATCAAAAACTATTCTAAATGGAGAATGCAAAAAAAAAAAAAAAGGGCAAGTGGTACCTGTTATCAAAGACCTTTCAATTTGTTAAATAGATAATGTATGCTCCCATGAATAATGTTTATGACGATTCAATGTTAAATGCAGTTGAGAGGATGGTGTATTAAAACTTCAGAAAAGAGAATTAGTATTCAGTACCATTTTGGAAAGTCTTCATGGTCAAGGAGGGAGTTAACCTGCAAAGAGTAAGAACATTTCAGTTAGTAAAATGAACAAAGACACTATGACCAGACCAGAAGAACCTGTTTAGTAAGTTGATGTGAAGAACTCCCTGCTTGACTAAGAAAGAAGTCTAGGGAAATCATGGGAAATGGGCACAAAAGGGAAATCAAGTTTTGACCAGATTTGGAGGACTTTAAATACTTTTATAATATGATAATTTCTATATTCTAGACCTAGGTGGTTGGTTTCTGTCCCATAAGCCATGGGAGGCAGTAAAAGACCAGAGGAATGCAATGTTTTCAAAGAGTAATTGCAAAGTTAACATTTAGGATATTATTAGGATATTAGGGGAAAAGATAATAGAGGCAGAAAGACTAACATAATGCAAACATGTAGTTACTACCAGGACATAGGGGGAAAATGGTAGAAGTGGTGAATAAAAAGATGGATATTAAAGAGGTGTTCAAGGAATATTTATCCTCTGATTCAGTAAAATGATTTTTTTTAGTCTTCAACTATATATTTTTAATTTTCTGAAGTTGTCCTAGATTAAAGATGGTTGCACATTTTTTCCTATACCTCTTATTGAGAAGTGGAGTTTAATTCTGCTACTTCTGATTTGGGCTGAGCTTGGTGAGACTTGCTTGAACAATAGAATGCAACACAGGTGAGACCTCTGGGACTATAGGTCATAAAGGACTTATAGCTTCTGCTCAGGCCTCTTGGAACATTTGCCCTAGGAACCTGGCTAATGTAGGAGTGGCCAACATGAAGAGGTGCTGAGGTCCCAGACAATAGCCCCAACTGGGCTTTCAACCATCAGCCAGAACCAGTTGACTAGCCATAGAAGTGAACAGTTTGAAAGTGGATTCTCCAGCCCTGTTGAGCGTCTCAGTCCCATGAGGAACAAAGATGAGCTACACACAAAATTGTGAACAAAATAAAACTGTTTTAAGTGCCCAAGTTTGGTGTCATTTGTTATGAAGTAATAGGTAATCAGGATAGGAGTAAATAAAAGTATTTGAGGTCAACATAGACTCAACCAATCAAGATCAAATTACAGGTGATATTTTATTTCCAGTTATTATTCTTAAAGAAATATTAAATACTTCCTGAGTAAGGGGATCAGATGAAATACAAATAATGGAAAAAGTCTTTACTACCTTATAAAGGCCTTGGAGGAGGAAGAACCCTTTCATATAAGATTCCATAAACATGAAATAAAAATATATTCAAAATTCCATGACACTGAAATCCGTGAGTGTTCTTTCTTTTTTTCTCAATAAAATTGATTAAATGATTATAATTTGTCATTCTCTATTGATACTATTTAAGAGCTATTTTTTCCTTTGATATACAGCATGAGATATTTAAAATTTAAATTTGTTCAGTTTACTTGATGACATCAAACCATTTTGAAACTCTCATTTAAAAACTTGCTTTAAGTTGCTGCTTTATTAGAAACATAAATTAATTACTAAATCTGTGAGTTTAAGTTTTTCCAGAAACTTCCTGTAGATTATCAGTTTCAATAAAGTGAAAAGACTTTATTTTATACTTTTATCATATGCCTGATAATCGGGAAGATGAATTCTACTCTCTCAACATGGAAACAAGACAAGGGATACCGCTCTTGGGAGAAATCAACCCTTATTTTAATGAACATTCATAGGGAATTCATAAATATTTAGGGGCGTTAATAAGGTACCTGTTTCTTCTTATTTATTTTGCTTCTTTGCTTTCATAGAAAATAGGAATGGGGAAATATTTGTGCAGGAAAATGCTGAAAAGGCAAATCGACACTTTCTCTTTTATTTGGTTCAAATACTAATTAGGAAAGTGCCAAAAGAAATAAGAGTTAAAAATTTTAACTCCAAGAAATGCTTCAAAACATAAAAGCCAAATATAAACATGTTTTCCAGCATTAAAGCAGAGAGAGAAGAAATACAATGTATACATTTATCTCTTTAAGTCATTGGAAAAGAAGGAGACAAATATACGCTTTCGGAGTTAATAAGAAAAGTATTAGGCACATTTAAACAAATTTTGCTTTCTTTTAAGTTATTCTGTAGTCAAATATTCATTAACATCACAAAGCTTCTATGCGTGGCTGCTTAGATGGTTTGAAAAATACAGTAGGGTGCTGTTTTAACCTAGAACGAAACAGACTTTAGGACCAATGGTGGGCAGAAGCAAAAAGGGCATCAAGCAGACTGTTGAAACCTATAGGTCCTCAAGGAGAGTCTTAGGGCTTCAAGCAAGGTATTGTGAGGGTGTACAAAAAAGAAAAACATAACTCAAAGTTGGAGAAAAGTGAACCTAGTTTTGTATGTAGTGAGAGAAAGTTTGGCAACACTATTACCTGTGATAATTTGAACAATAGAAAATATACCTAATGAATTCGTAAATCTGTCTAAGAAATTTCCAGGCAGTTTGTTGAAGGCACCACCCAACCTCCCTGCCTGTGATAAAATGTGAGAGGAGAAAGATAAGAAACACAAAAGACTATTTCTAAAATTAGAGTAGGAAAAACTGGTTTCGTAATGGAACTATTACCCCATGTGAAATGGTTTCCACACTGAGCTATACTCCCATAACCTTATTTTGAACATATTTAACCAGGAAGTTAAATACCACAGGCATCCAGTAAGAGAATTGTTCTAAAATATTTTCAAATAGTGGGGCACCTTGGTGGTTAAGCATTTGCTTTCAGCTCAGGTCATGATCTCCGGGTCCTGGGATTGAGCCCCACATCTAGCTCCCTGCTCACCGGGGAGCCTGCTTCTCTCTCTCTCTCCCTCTGCCCCTCCCCAATGCTGTGTTTTCTCTTTCTCTCAAATAAATAAATAAAATCTTAAAAAAAAATTTTTCAGAAAGCAACCCATTTTTCCAAGTGCACTATCATGATGTATAATGGTGTATGTCTGTGATGAAGGCCCATAAGTCTGTGAATAATCAGTCAGAGGGGCTTGGGCCCCAAATAAAATGGAACGTCTCTTTTTGGATGATCACAGTGGCATTAGGAACTCTGGCTGGTCATTCAGAAGTTGGGACAGCTCTAGGTTCTTTACCTGTGTTGTCATCTACAATTGCTTTAAGCGGTATATTGAACGAAATGTTTATATGTAATAATTCTGTTATTTTTCCTTTTCAATAGTTGGCATCTTTAGAAAATAAAACATTTAAGCTTTAGAAATACCATTTATCATGACACAAATATTTCGGGTAATCGATATTGAACAAAACTTAAACAAAACATTTGCTACCATGATTTTGCATTCTGACCACATGTTTAATTATTAAATAAAACAAGAAGGAAAAGATAGCCCATATATACTGAGCTTGAAATGCTCATGCAGCATGCTTCCACAGCACTGGAAGTTAGGGAAAATGCTTGCTGTGATGTAGGAATGAAAGCAATGACTCAAAAGTGGAGTCTTTTAAAACCTGGATGCTGTTATTTTGTTCCCATGTCCAAGCTGACCATAAAGATACCCCTGCTCCTGCCCCCCAGTCCTATGCCATGGAACCAAGTCTAGGGAGAGGGAAGCCATCCTGAGAGTGTTACAGAGCAGCATGCCCAAGTGGAGATTTCTAAGAGCCAAAAGCTGGCAATGTTTCATGTGGAAAAAGATTCTGTTGCCTGGAACTGTTCTAGGAAGCAATGGTGAAATGATAAATAAAATTTGACCTGAATATCTGATTTGGTCAGAAACTACTAGGTGGTAGTCACTGAGGGAAACAAACTGAATGAGCCTCAGGGTAGACAAGCGTGTGTGTAGTTCACAGGGAAGCTTTGCACAATTCTAAGACAACTCTGTGTGACAAGTGTGATATTAAAAATATAACGTAAAAATATAAATATGACACAAGAGCATAGAAACATAAACAATTTAACCTGAGAGTGTGTGGTGTTTAGAGTATCACAGAAAACTGAGAGGAGAAGGTGATATTTAAGGTGGTTTTAAAAAGCAGGTAGTATTTTTAGGAGAAAAAGTAGGGAATAGATACTCCAGGCTATGGAACAACCTAAGCAAAGAAATGGAGGCATGAAAATACATGACAGATTCAAGGAATTATGAGCATTCTGATATGGCTACAGTGAGAGATGACTGTTGCCTTTGGAAGCGATTCGTAAGTACCCTAAATGCCGTGCTAATGAGTTTGGACTTGTACCTCATAGGCAATGAAAAGTCATAGAAGTATTTTAAGCAAGAATGTGGCATAATCAGATCTATGTTTGAGAAAAAACAAACTGCATCTTCCAATGTGGTAGTGACAAGCCACACGCAGAAAGTTAAAGAAAATTAAAAATTCAGTTCCTGAGTTGTAGTAGTCACATTTCAAGTGCTCAGTCACACAGGGACAATGCAGACAGAGAAACTTTCTATTCAGTTTTATTGGACAGTGCTGGTATAGAGAAGACATCAAGTGCTGGTAGAGACCAATGACATCAAGCATCAGAGGAAGGGAAATCACTTAAAGGGCTATTTTCACAGTCACCCAAAGAGAGAATAGGGACTTGATGTAAGAAGAGTGGCACCGGGAATGCAAACTGAATGGATGCAGGCAAAATCAAGATATGCCTTGAGGGACCTGGGTGGCTCAGTCATTTAAGTGTCTGGCTCTTGATTTCAGCTCAGGTCATGATCTCAGGGTCCCGGGATCGAGCCCTGTATCAGGCTGCTTGATCAGCAAGGAGTCTGCTTGAGGATTCTCTCTCTCCCTCTCCCTCTGACTCTCCCTACTCACATGCTGTCTTTCTACAGTAAATAAATAAATCTTTAAAAAAAAAAAGATATTCCTAACAGCTTCCTGACTGGAAGCTAATTGTGAAATTGAATTCCTATGCCCACCCTTCTGAGAGGAACTATTTAAGAAACAGATACAAGATTTGGTACCAAAATACTAGCTAACTTACTAGAATAGCAGATTGGAGAACATGACTTGAATCAGAGGCCACATACAGGTTTCTTTATACTTTTACCCTAAATCTAGATTTTGGAGCCTCTATGGAAGGAAGAATTTGCCACTCTAAGGGAGTGTGGTAACCAACCTCCGTGATGGTCCCCTTAGCTTCTGGTATGGAGAGTTGTTCAGTCCCTTCTTCTTTAAATAGAGTTGAGTTGTGTAACCAATAAAATATTATGGAAATGACAGGGTAACTTCTAACTTGACATCATGGACATTGAAGCATTCACTTCCCTCCCTCTTGGATTAATCATTCTGGAAACCAGCCATATAGCAAGGACTCTTAAATAGCCCTATGGAGTAGCCCACATGGAGAGGAACTGAGGTCTCCACCAACGACAACTACTCACTTGTCAGGCATGTGTAAGCTTCCTTAGAAGCAGATGCTCCAGCCCCACTCAAGCCTTCAGATGCTGCAGCCCTAGCTGACGCCTTGACTGCAGCCTCGTGAGAAACCTAGAACAGGACATGAGCCAGACACCTCGCTGATCTGTCCTTGGAATTCTGACCCCACAGACACTGCATAATATTATAAATGTGTATTATTTTAACCAGCCAAGTTTTGAGGTAATTTTCATGCACCAATAAACACAGGGAGTTGTTCTTTATGAAGTTGATCCTTCATTCAAGGATGCAAAGAAACAAGACACACATGTATGAATCTTGAACATATTCATTCTACACAGTCAAGATGTATGAGCAGATGAAAACCACGGTGTTACTACTCACATCTCCTCTCATTAAGGCCCTGGGGGAGGAGTATTGCAAATATTAATCTAAAAGAAATCCCATTTGGAAGAATGAGACCAGCTTCCCAAACACCAGTGCCTGGTTGTAGAACATAAGGTAGAAGAATGAGGCTAAGATGACTTTGGACGTAGCCGACACTTAGATACAAAATGGGCTTTGCTATAGAATTTCTACGGCTTCTACCTTTTCGTGTTCAAGGAAAGACTGTGGAAGAGGTATGGAAGACAATTTAGGAACTTCACAAGCTGACTCTACTTTCACTGGACAATGATTACTTCTGCTTATGTGTTTGGGTACTAGTATTTTATATTTTGATGCATTGTATCTGCTACAGATATACTATCTTTATTATTTCATTTAAAACATTCTAATTTAGTGTTCTAATTCCTTGAGAAACACTGTCACAACTTTCTTCCTCTTACCAGAACGGATGCTTATTTTAATTAGTTCTCATATAAACTGAATGCCAAAAGTAGGTTGGAAGTCGACATATATCATTAGAATAGAATATAAGTAATAAAAAATGTATGTCCTAAATATCTCAAGTGGAGTATTGTAAACCAAAGACTTTTAATAGTCACCATTCATTAAACACCTATGTTAGATGTTTTTCCTCAAAGAGGCATCATTGAGTTGTCTGAAAGAAAATGTGATTTTGTTTTTCTGTTATAATTATAATCTAAAAAATTACTGTATGTATATACTGGATTGTGTATATGACCACGTTATATCTGAGTATGGCCACTCAAGTTCAGTTCTCATGTTTTTTTCCATGTGTTTACAATCCCTTTTATAGTTATATAAAAATTATTTAATAATTGTAATCCTAGAGTAGACAGAAAAATTAACAAGTCAAACCCTATCAAATAAACAAAAACCCTATATTGTGACATTAGGTGCCATTTCTAGGCTATGAAGGGACATAGTGGGCAGATCCTGTTTGCCCAGTTGACAACAATTATTGGAAGTAAGTATAGGGGAAAATGAAGAGTAAAAAATGTTTCTGTCTGGAATCCAGAAAAAATTGGTTTAAATATCCACTTAATATTTATTTCAATCACACTCAATTTTACCCTAACTTCAAGTAAACAATATACTTTTACAGAATTATCAAGAAGTACCTTGTGAATTTTGAGTCTGAATGTTTCACTTTGTGGTTGTTTTTGTAAGCGACAAACAGGATACTATCATTTTAAACATGAAATAATGTGCCTATAGAACTGGCCTTTTAAACATTAGCAGTAATAATAGGCTCAAACAGTAGGGAAACACAAGAAAACACAATTTCTTTATTTATCAAATCTTATGTAAGTTAGTTGCTATATGTAAACTTCCAGGATTAGCAAATTTTAAAAATTTAGTCATTCTACTTTTCCCTAATATTTTCAACTTGCCAATTCTTTCTTTCACTTAAGACTCACATCCTAATGGACTCAATTCTCTAAGCACAGGTTTCAAAAGCATGGGAAACTTGCATATATTACATAATATGTTTGTTCATGACACACTATGTCACTGCAGTACTGTTTTTCCTCTTGCCTGTACCAGCAGTAAAAGATGCAATAGAGTAATCAGCAAATATACGACTTCGTATCAACTAAAAGCACTTTACAGCAGAGGAGAGACTCCACGGCAACAGATTTCCTATAGCAGTACTTTCCTAAGTGTACTAAGGTAATTAGCCTCAATAGGAGATAATTTTGGTTCACAGGGGTTGCTGTTGTTTTAAGTCTTTCTGGGAAATTTGGATTTTCCATTGATAGCAGTTTTAACATGTCACACTGGAGCCAGAGTGAATTAAAGTGAAGAGCTACACAGTCTAAACAAACATTCCTTCCCATTATCAGAAGCCTGACAACATAATAGCATAAACTATAGTCATGTGGTCACATTCACAAGTAATACAAGAACAATTAAAAATCAAAGAAATGCTACACTTCCTAAACCAGACTTGAACTCGGGGTAAGCATGTTTAAAATTACCACTTTTCCTCCCCTCCCCCATAAGTTTTATAGTATGCTTTAAATTGAAAAAAAGTATATGGTGGTATTTACTCGAATCATTCTCATGATTAGTCTACTTCGATGTTTTATAAAATTAAGGCAGAATATGGTAATACGGCAATACAATTTCAGGTATTTATATCTAGAAAATACTTTAGATTTTTTAAATAATTTTTTTAATTTACCAGAAGTCCACCATTATGCAAATGAATTTAGAGCTGTAATTCTACTACATTTTACATTTTCCCCAAGGATGTTACTAAAATTTGGTTTTATTTACTATGAAGACCCTTTAAGCATATAATGGGTAATGTAGTTTACAAGGTAAAAATGAAATATTTTTCCATGTAAATTTTCTTGTTTTTCTGAATAAGAGAGTAAAAAAAAAAAACTCCTAAAAATATATTTCAGTAGTCTCCAAAGAGAAAATATTTTGTCGATAATTTTGGTATTCTAATATTACTTCACTACTTTTAGATGAGGGTTACACAGCTAATACAAACTTGTCAAAAACACTTTTGGCCACAGAATGTTTTCTAAAACAAACATATATTTCGTTGTTGCTTAAGGGAGGCTGTATTCATTATATTAAAAAAAAATCTTTTAGACTCAGACTCTGATGGCAGATGATCTCACCTGCACATGCTTGGAGCTTCACAACCACACATCCTGCACTTTCCAAGACCCTCATTTTCAAGTACTCTGTTTCCCTAAGTATATCCAGATTTGTCCAACCTAATTATTTTTATTCAGAAAACAAAATCAATTGCCATGATATTAAAACATCTTCAAATGAGGCTTTGTTGTTTCTTCTGTAGCATTTTCCAAGTAGGGGTTTGGCAAACAACTCATTTTATACTCAACTTGCCTTGGAAAAACAATCGAATATTGTTCTGAATTCAGGGATTGAAGGTCAAGTGATAAGTGAGCAGGAAATACCAAGATGCACCAAAATGAATAACGGTAAGAATTCAATTCCACATGTTTTTAAATACGACTGTTCACTAAAAATTGTGCTAGGTACTGTAGGGGTTACTATAATCAGAAATATCCAGCTCTATCCTCAGCGAACAGACCAGCAGTGGGGAGATAAACTACAGGAAAATAATTATTACATAAGACACATTGTCAAATGTTAAAAGAGAAGAAAAAGAGAACAAAAAAGATACAAGTTTTGGAAAATATCCCCAGTTCAGTGATTCCCAAGCCAGGCCATACATGAGAAGCACCTAGGAAGATTTAGATTAATACTTTCCTTGACTCAATGAATAAGAATTTCTTGGGGTTGGGGGTGTGGGTGGGGGTTGGGGAGAGGTAGAAACTAGAAATGCATATTTTTAAAAATTTCTCCAAATAATCTTGAAGCACAATCATATTTAGAAACATTAATCCACAGTATCATAGGAAAACTATGGGATTTTATGTAACTCTATCTTTAGCCCTCCTTATTATTTTCTGCTTGGGGCCCATTCACAGGGAACTGACTCTTTCATACTAACTTCCACTTGCAAAATTCAAAACATCCACCATGTAGTCCCACCCATCTCCAATCTCTTCATTTACTTAGGCAACCTTTTATAATTTCATATAAAATTTGTTGACATGTGCTTCCATTTTTTAATGAATTCTTAGTGATTTGTTCATGATTTTATTTTGAATGGACTATGATTTAAGGTCACTGTGAAAATTTGTTCTTATAGTTAAATACATATACATATTTATATATACAAATCTATATATAACACAGATTCATATACACATCTATGTATGTATACTAAGATTATACATACATACATGTTTATACATTTCCCCACATCACATAGTCTTGTATTTTGTAGTGGTGGTAGTGGTAAGTGGCTTAGTGATAGAAAATTTTGGAAAACATTAGCAAAATACTTTTCACAAGCATGAAGTTTATTTTCTTCCATTACAATATCTGTTAAAGTTCAAAGTTTATTTTATTTCTTTTTAATTGTTCAGAATTTAATATTTCTTCTAAGCTGAGAAAACTTGTGTAAGTATTAATAAAGCAAGGAAGCAAAGTTCCCAAGAAAGTGTAATTATAAAATATTTTTTCATTAACGCATACATATGGCCAAAGCCCAATACCAATTCATGAAAAACGGCATTATTTCAAATCTGTAAGGTCACTTGACGAATAGGTATAAAGGGCTATGAAATGTTTGTGACAGCACTATGGAGTTCAACCAGCTGGATTTGGAGTGAGATAAAGGAACTTTAACCAAGAGCTCCCTGTGGGAAATAATAAATTTCTCTCCTTCTTGGGATAAAAACAACAACATCAACAACAGAAGTTCCATGAAGCAGATGAATGGGGGAAGGGAAGAACAGAGTGAAATTCTGGCACTGTGTTCTTTCCAGTGAGAGCCATTGTGCCAAGGCTATTAAATTCTTCCTGGCTAAAAAGACTCAAGCTTAATCATACCATGCTTCCAGACCATGCAGATTTCTGATCCAAAACAATTTTATTTCCAGCCCATAACACAATGAAAAATACCTCTGGGTCAAGGCAAAAGGAAAAAATAAAGATGCAATGGGTATCACATTCTGTAAAAATTCCCCAGTAAAGGAAGGTGTCAGTAGAAAGCTGGAACATTAAAATAGTTCAAATGGTCCCTTGAGTGTTGCTAAAATCTATAATACAGCTTTCAGTTTCTGATAGTCACCCCTGGAATAATTACATGAACAATGAAGTAAACAATAGTCTTAGGCTCATCTCATTTTATTTTAGCCGTTATTTTAGGTTTTTAACCTAAATGTTGTGTATATAGGAAAAATTATGTTACTTTATGTATGGGCTGACTGTATTTACTTATTTATTTTCCCAGAAATTTTCCCAGAAAATGATGGCCAACTCAGGAAAGGTATTTACAGATTTAATAATTATTCAATCCACAAGTATTTACTGAACATCGGCTCTAACTAACCTCAAAACAAGGTCTACAGGATGAAAGGAGCAGGCCTGGGTGGCGATCTTGGACTTTGAGAGAACCTTGTTCAGTGAAAGAGGGCAAAGAATGCACCTGAAACAAGATTAATAGACGTAGAAGGAGGTGATACTAAAATGGCCAGAAACATGAGCTGTCCCTGTGTTGCCTCTTGACATCCAGCCTTGACTTTGTTATGAATTGGGTGGAGCCAATTGTAGAGAAGACAAAGATGGGAAACGTAGCAAACAGCAACATCACTTCTTTGGATTAGACTGTAACTATTCCAAATTTTAATATCACACACACACACACACACACACAAACCCTTTATTCTCAGTTTTACAAAAGTAAGATCATCTGGTCGTTTAAAACCAGCTTGTGCATAAAAAGAGAGAGGCAGAATGCTATTTGTATATGTTTGACAGATTCTTGTATTTTAAGATCACTACAATCATAAAGGAATTCTAGCAGAATGATTCATATGAAGTGGGTTAAGTAATAAAATCACTGCCATTAGAACTTGAATGAGTTTCTCTCTAGAAATTCCTAATGTGGGGAGTAATTTTAATTTGACACTCTGCCCATTAAATGACTTCCATTAAACTGTGAACCCCTTGAGAAAAAAAGAATATCTCTTCTTAGTTTTGTACAATACTTAATGCACTCAGAGAGCTTAGTGGGTTTTTTTTTTTTGATTGTTTGTTTTTAGGAGAGTTTAGTTTTTAAAAAGTATTAGTTAGGGATACCTGGGTGGCTCAGTCAGTTAAGTGTCTGCCTTCAGCTTAGGTCATGGTCCCAGGGTCTTGGGATCGAGCCCCACATTGAGCTCCCTGCTCGACAGGGAGCCTGCTTCTCCCTCTGCCTGCCCCTCTGTCTACTTGTGCTCTCTCTCTGTTAATAAATAAATAAAATCTTTTAAAAAATTTTAAAAATTTTGTTAAAAAGTAAAATAAAGTAAAAAGCATTAGGCTAATAAAAAATTATTTTTAAAAGGTACACTTAACAGACATCTTCAATGCACCATGCCCAAAATTATATTCTTGATGTTGCCCAAACTGTTCTTTCTTCCCATATTTAGCTACATCTCAGTAAATGGCAATTTCTTCCTATCTGAGCTCGGGCCCAAATCTTTGTAGCTATTCTGGACTCCTTTCCTTCTCCCACATTTGCATCTGATCCATCAGCTTATCCTATCAGCTCCTATTAGGGCAGACGCTAAGCTGCTCTAATAAGGAGACCACAAAATAGAGGCTTAAGACCTCAGAAGTTAGTTCTTTGTTGGATAAGAACTTGAGAAAGCAGTTCTTCAGGTCTCCAGGGCAGTGGCGGATCTGCCTGCCTCAACGCATTAAGGTGCTGGAGTCATTGTCATGTCCGGAAAGAATGGAGGAAAGAAGAGAAGCAAATGCAAGGCAACCATCTTTAGGAAGAGAGCTGGAAGCTGACATATAGCACCTCCACTTAACATCCCACTGATGATAACTAGTCCCATGGACACTCTGCTACAAGCTTGGATGTGTAGTTTCTAGCTGGGCATCCTTATGTCCAGGAAGGAGAGAAAAGATGCAAGAGGACAGCCAGCGAGTGTTCTCTGCAAAATACATTTGGTCTCCCGTTACTTAATATCTCCACCTCTAAACACGACTGCGCTGCTGGAAGCCCCAAAATTCATCACCCGTAACTATTGTTACTGCTTCTGCGCTGGCCTCTCAATCTGTTCACATTCAGTCAATGATGGTGTTAAAACTCACTTTGGACCAGGGCATTTTTCTGCTCTCACTCGCAATAACTTCCCACCTCACTCTCAGTAAAAGCACATGGGTTGGTTCTGCTGTTTCTAGAGCTCAGCTCTTACTCATACGGTGGGCCACCTGGCTCCAAACAGAGCCTGTGTGCTCCTGCCTCGGTCCAGCACTTTCTTCCTCCAGCTCTCCCTGAAGGTCACCTCCCATCTTTATGTTGCTTCAAAAGGACCCCATCCTGGCAACACCTTGCCTGGACACCCTGTTTAAAATTGCATCTCTGCTACCACCTTATCACCCTTACCACCCTCCTTTCCTGCTTTATCTTTGTTCTCAGCACCTTCTCTCCCTTTTTTTTTTTTTAGGTTTTATTATGTTATGTTAGTCACCATACAGTAATGTCCTCAGAACCTTCTAACATATTATGTATTTTACTTAATGTTGTTGATTCTCCTGGCTCCTTCCTCTCCTCCCCACCTCCAGAAGGTAAGCTCCAGGACAGTAGATGTTTTTGTCTGTTTTGTTCTCTGAACCTTGCATAGTGTCTGGACTATAGTAAATGCTCAATAAATACTTTTGAGTGAATTATAAGGAAAAATAAATGTATGACCTCAGGCATCGGACTTCCCATTTAAAACATCACCTTGTAAATATTTAAAGGATATAAGGAATCAATCTTATAATAATAATGCTGTGAAGCTCTACAACTAGGAACTAAATATTGAATGAGCTGTGGAAGGAAACAGAGACCTGAAATTGGGAGATTTTATGTTTATTGCCATTCTGAGACTAACCTATTTGTGCAATTAAACAACTGATTTCCTTCCTATTTGCCCTGGTTTTCTTGGCTCAGTAAAATATGCTTCAGATTTACAGGGATTTAGAAATGTAAATATGTGAAAAATTCAATGCAATATCTCAAAAGTATTTGCATATAATTATCTTTAAGTTTAAAACCTTTGTTAAAGTAAAGGAGTACCAAAGAATTTGGTAATTTCAAACAGTATATCCATAACAGTATGGGTAATTAGTACAGATCAGTCTTTTTCTATTTTGTGTTTATCTCTTGGGTTATAGTGAACCCCAAGGATGCCTTGAATATGTTTAATAAAATAATCATAGTAATAGTAATTGAGAACTTTGGTATTTGACTTGATTATTTTTACGTGTTATATTAAATCCTTATAGAAGCCCTTTGAGGTAGGTACTTACAGAGACATGCAGGATATGATTATACCTGACTTTAACAATTAAAATAATAATAAAATATGTACAATTTGATAACTTAAAAATTTTCAATTTTGACACTAAAGCACAATTAACAAAAAAGTGTAAGTATAAAATAAGTATATTTTTGAGATGAGTCTTTACTTACATGAGGTACTCCACTTTCCTTCCATAATCTGTTATTTTCTTAAGTTCGACCAATAAAGAATGTCCAAGTAGATGTAAAATGTGGAAAGTAATAGCTGTTAAAATCGTTTCCCCTTTTACACTATGATAAAGATGCAATGTGTGGCAAAGGTCACTAACTCAAAACTAAACAAATTTCCAACTAACTCAAATTGCTCTAGTTTTCTTTCCTAAATTAGAAAGAAAGAAAGAAAGAAAGAACATGAGTTTGTCTGCATATTAACTACACAAAGCCTCACAAATAAGGTTTTTTCGTATGTAATTTATAAGAGTGACAGACTTAGAAAAAGCAGCCAATCATGAATTAAATGACAGTGTGTGGAATGATCAAGGAAACAATCCAGATTCCTGTTAATTTAGTTTCAGGAGATGATAATAATGTTTTTTATCTCCAACTTGGTTCAAGTTTGGGGGAAAAAAATTTTCCCCAGGAAATTTTAGCCCAGCTGCAGCAATTGATGTTTACTGACTATACCCTCATTTCTCAAGTTTCGCTACTTAATACATGTTCTCTCATTCACACGCATTCGAATGGTTGTTCAGAATTGAATCAACAACTTTGATGGAGTTAATATCTCTGCCGGCCTTTCACAAAATGCCCTTGTTACTCCAGAAGATGGACAAGAACCAGAATAGACTTACCCAGTTTCCTAGCTACTGCAATTGAGACAATCAAAAACAGTGTTTGACTCTCCCCTTTTCTTAAGACGCCACAGAGGGAGCATAAATTTCAAAAAGGACACAATACAAGTCTTCAGGGAATAGAATTTATCATATTCTAAAAAAAAAAAAAACCTTTTAAAAATGACATCTCAAACCTCCTATTATTTTATGGACAAGCCTGGACACACTCGCAAAACTTGTGATTACTACAGAATTCTCAACGATGGTGGCCATAATAAAATTCTTGACAGTATTATTCTTAACACAAAGAACAGATAACTTCACATTCATTGAAACGAAAACGTAAAAGCTTTCTGGATGTTAAAAAAATAATTTAATGGCTTTTTGCAAGTCTTCTCAGATAAATTTTATATTGATTACGGAAGCTTTAGTATGAACATTACTTTCATTAAGTTTTTTAATGGTAGCTAAGATAAGTATAGCTAAAAAAATTCCAGCGTGTTCTTGGGTTTAAAGGGTCACTTCCTTAATAGATTGGAGTTGTGTCAAATCTACTTTAAAATGAGATGGTACATATAAAAACACTTTGAAAAGTTAAAAGCATCATATAAATGCAAGACCTTTCATAGACTGAGACCTTATTTTGGAAGCACTTAACTCTAATTACAAACGCTGATAAATGAAAAAATAGGGCACCAAAATGCTTTCATTGCCTTTTCCCCAGTGCAAGTACATTCGCTGATGAGGAGAAATCCATGTCATACATTAATGTGGCAAGACCATTTAAATACCAAACCTGTAACAAGTATTCAAATCTGAGTTCTCCTTTGAACTGAGCCCCGAATGAATGCTCCCCACCACACACACGCTTTTGGCCCTGTATCAATAGAATTTTGTTTCAATAATTTTTTTTTAAATTATGGTATTTTAATGAACATAATGATAAAAATTATCTGTCTTTCGAAAATGATTCACTTTTCCAAAGAGACTTTGAAAACCAATAATCTTCTCCTGACTTACTGTTCTCCTCAAAGGGCAGGGATGGTTCCTTTTACTTTTCTACTTCAACAGCAAAAGTAATGTTCAAAAATGTACCATCCATGGAGTATTAAGAATCAACATCATACCAAAAAATTAGTATGTCCTCAGGTCGTGCCTGTGAAGCTGTGAGATAGCGCTATCTCCCTCTACTGGCTAACTTAGCGTCCAGTATCTGAGTTCCGGTGACCTAGAGACTGACGCCCCCTCCCCCAAACAAGGAAGAAAACCAAAGAGAGCGGCTCTGGCTGTGTGCTAGGCTTCCAGAAGCAGCCCTGTGCCAAACAAGGCTGGGAATTTTCTTTCCATCTTAAGGAAGGAAAAAGAGAGAGAGAGAGAGAGAGAAAGAAAAAAGAAGAAAGAAAAGAGAAAAAGAAAGAAAGAAAAAAAGAAGAAAGAAAGAAAAAGGAGGAAAGAAAGAAAGAAGGAAGGAAAAGAAAAGTGATTACCATGAATAAAGACACACTGATTTAAAAAAAAAAAAGGAAGTATTTTTCTTAAAGATTTTTTTAAAAAAGTACCAGGACTATTCTTGAAGATTAAATACAAATGCAGTGTTCTATGGGCACAGTGTGACTTTTCACAGGCTAAATAAAAAATAAGCCATTTGTAGAATACAGTCACAGCAAATCTCATGGCTGAGAACGTGTGGACGTTAAAAATACATATCCGATATTTGCCTTCTTGATAAATGGCTCATTAGGGCACTACTACTAGAAGTCGGGAAAGGCAGGACCTGGCTTTAGGTATTTTAAGTGGCATTTCATGTTTTCTTTCAGTTCAGAGGGTTAAACAGGTAAGTGGTTTCACATGTTGGTCCTTACTAAAAATTGAGGACAGAAATGATGAGCTAGTCACATTTTTAAAGGTGGAAAAAAACCGAGGTAGAATCTGCGATCTCTGGAGACACAGCCCCACCGTAAGTGGAACCTTCTGACGACGGGGGCCGCAGGAGTCAGCAGCTGGGTTCTGTCACCCTGACTGGGGCGGCCTTGTTAGTGTAGCGTGACCCCTGGAGCGCTCGCACAGATAATACCGGCACCTCTCTCCACTCTAATCTCCTCCCCGTCTGAGCAATTCAGCAGGAGATAGGGGCAGTAAGGCCATATTATTCCAAACAACATTTAGCTGAATGGTAGCTGAAGATTGTGACAGCAAAAGACAAATTCTCCCAGTCAAATACGTTCCTTCCCAGAAAAGTTTCCTGTTTTCATACTTGTGAGACACAGAAACGTCATTAAAATGGAACCCAAATGGAAATCCCACACCATCCTTAGCTGTACCTAGGAAAGCTGAAAGTACAGTCAGAATTTTCTGGAAACCTCTTATGCTACAACAGGCTATCCTAAACACCACCAAATGTCCAGATAGAGACCAGTGCATCCCTTCATTGGTTTGCTATTTGGTTGGTGGTGTGCTCTGTCTCCAGATGAGTATGGATACCCTGTTCGTGCATGGCCTATTTAAATACTTGGTGGCCTGCAGTCATTCTTCCTGGGATGAGACAGTGTTACGAGCACATAACCAGGGTCAAAACTCTAAATGCCAGGGGTAGAGTGCTACTTTTCCTATTAGTGATACAACCTGCCCTACATTGAGACACCAGTGAACGTGTTTCTCACAGTCCGAGTTAGCAAAAGTTAAAAACTTCCTTAAATTCGGAGAGCTCATTCTCAGGGCTGTAGTTGTACCCTAGCCGCCTTTTATATTTCTAAGTGGGAACTGAAACAAATCACTATCTAATGCATGGAAGGCGAATTAGGAGCCCTCCCTGTGGTTGCTTTTTCTATTTCTGTTGTTTTTCCTTTCAAAATATACAGCAACAGGATTTCGCTCTGATGTTCTAATAATCCAATTTGGGTTTTAAATTCTGGCAATAGGACTTATGGGAAAAAAAAATAAACTATCTCTCCGGTAATCGGCAATGTCTGGTGTTCTGAAATAAGGTCAGATAGTGATCAGAGATGATTCTTTCCTGTGACAGGGCACTGTGTTTTGGGAAAGGCTGATTATTCTTTTAGTTTCGCCTGCGCAAAACATGACCTGACTCGTATGCTAACATTGGTTTGAACGCTACAGCCGGTGTCCCTCACACCTTTGAGGCTCACGATAACGATTTATTACGAATGACGCTAATCATTTAAAGAATCTCCTTTCAGGAAAGTGTGCATATTACGCACTTCCGAAGACATTAATATATCAATAAAGAGCTATTTTCTATATCATTCTTTTAAACAACATCATTCTTTTAAACAGACTTGTTTAATAATGAGGAGTAGATTTCCCTTACTGAATAGTATGTTACATAGCATTGGAATTCATACTTCATCTGAGAAAACTAGATTTTCCACATGTCAACTGAAATAGGTTTGTGTGACCTTGTTCTGTTGGTCAAAGAAAGTAAGCTCGCTCCTGTGCGTGTGAAAGAGGGGGCAGTAGAGATGGTCATTCACTCTTGTACACTAAAGCGAATCATTTGTTGAATCTGCCCTATAAATCTTAATAGATTATGAAACATGAGCAATTAACCCATTCTCATCAGAACAATTTGATCAGTTTATTAACAGCTATATCTTTATGTCATTTTTGTCACAGTAACGAAAGGGAGAATTTTATTAATCATAAACACGCTCACTCTTTCATCCTAATTAGGAGCATATCATCCTTACAACTGGAACTTGGTCTTTTTCACGTCAATCCCTTTATTTTACTGAGTCAGACACAGAACCAAAGAGGTGAGATGATAATCCTTTGAGTTCACCAAACTGATTATCATGGGAGCTCATGATCCATCCAGGTCTGCTGAATGAGTCTGCCCTTTCTACCTCGATCTGTTATACTTGACAATTTTAAGCTATTTGTGATAAGTCAGCAAATAAATGGATAAATAAAAATACAAACCTTTTTTTATAGTTAAAACACATCCAAATAAAATTATAGAAGGAGTCGGATTTTTAAAAACAGGCAAAAGAGGCGATCTGTGCAGGGCACTGAGCTGTAGAAATTACTGGAATAAATAAGAAATATGATGCCAGGAAACTAGGGTTTCTGCAGAACGCTTTGTACATAACTGATAAACAGTAACTTGGTCCTGCTCTTGGTGAAAATAAAAACATTCTTTGCCCATACCAACTTATCTGAGTATTTTATTTTGGTTGTGATTCACGAGTTGCCAGGGAGTGCCAGGGACACTTTGCTATAATTCAGAAACAAGTAATACAAGGCTCTAATGAAAGCTGATTTATTATATTATTGAAATAATCATTTAAATTTTAAGTTGTTTAATATGCTTTCAGAGAAATTGTCTATTTCAGAACATCAAAGATGCAAATTGAAGAACGAAAAATGGAGATGAATAAGAAGATTTTACAGACACCAAAGTCACCAGAAAACAAACATTTATGTTATTTGGAATTAACTGCATAATTATATCTATTCTAGTAGTGAGTGATGAAGAAACTTAAATAAAAGATAATTTCCAGAATCTTAAAATGTTATCTTTTTAATGGAGAGGAAAGCCCCATGTATGTTATCAATAGCGACAGTAACAAAAACTGCTTAGAATTAAACATAACATGAAATATCCTAATCCTACATAGAGAAAACCATAAAACACTACTGAAGGCAAAATATTCTTGAAGATGTGAAAGACATTCCTTGTTCTAGGACTGGATGTCTCAAAATATTGAGATGCCAGTTCTCTATTAGTTAACTTATAAATTTGATGTGGTCCTGATAAAAATACCAATGACCTTTTATTTTTTAACAGAGCTAGATAAGTTTGTGTTTAAGTTCATGTGAAACAATAAAAATGGAATGCTAGCTAGAAAACCAAAAGGAAGAGGGAGGCCTATGAGATAATAGAACATACTACAAAGCACCTGTAATTGAAACGGTACGACACCGGTGTATGCCTAGATAGATACCCAATAGAATAGGATAGAAAATCCAGAAATAATCTTCTATACACAGAAACCTGGTATATGATAAATAGGTTGCTCTCTCATCACTGAGGCAAGGGTTGTTTTGTTTTTAATAAATATATTGGAATAACTGGATAGCCATTTTGGGAAAAATAAAACTAGATCCAATTTCTTGCATCATAGATGAGAATAAACCCCAAATCGATCAGAGAACTCCAAGTAAACATGACATACATACAGGCATTAGACAAGAAAGTGGGTAAATTCTTCTCCAACCTGAGTAAAGGGAATTTCTAATTATGAATAAAAGTCCAGATGCAATAAAAGAATGTTAAGTTGTATTACATAAATTAAAAAATTATATGGCAAAAAACCAAAAACCAAAAAAAAAACAAACCCAAAAGCTAACAGAAAAACAGACAAAAAAGCCCCACACAAAATGCAAATATTATAAACAACACTTGAAAGACAAATGATGAATTGGAGAAAATATTTATAAAAACAGTATAGAGAGGGTTAATTTCCCTGATATTCAAAGAAATTATAAAAATTGAAGAATCTTATAGGAAAAAATCCAACAACACGAACAGACTGGTCACAAAAGACATAAAAATTACCCTTAAACATAGGAAAGATATCCATCCACCTTAAGTTAGAGAAACAACTAAATTACAGAGAAAACCTATTTCCTACCCATAGGGTTTACAAAAGAAAAAAAAAATCAAAGCTTGACAATACATTCTTCTGATGATGATATTGAGAAACTGACATTTTCATACAATGCTGGGGAATGCAAAATAGCATAATCCTTCTGTAATGAAATTTGCCAATATCTAACAAAACTACTTGGTCATTTAATATTGTAAGAGTTTACCAAATAGATATACTCTAACCATATGAAAAAGAAAAATATATAGACACGCAAGATTATTCACTATGGGGACACCTGGGTGCCTCAGTCAGTTGATCATCTGCCTTTGGCTGAGGTCATGATCCCAGGGTCCTAGGATAAAGCCCTGCGTTGGGCTCCCTGCTCGGTGGGGAGCCTGCTTCTGCCTCTCCCTCTGCCGTTCCCCCTGTTTATGCTCTCTCACTCTCCATCTCTCTCAAATAAATAAATGACAAATTAATTAATTAATTTTTTTAAAAAAATTAAAGATTATTCACTACAGCAATTGAAATTACAAAAATATTGGAAATTATCTCAATGTCTAAGCATAAGAATGGGTTCAGTTAATCATATCACAAATACTCAATGCAGCACTATGCAGTTGTTTAAAAATGGATTTATTAGTAATGATTTCTAGGAGACACTGTGAAGTGAAAAATGCAAATGCAAAATAACATATATGTACAGTACTTTTTGTGTAAGAATGAAGGGAATGTAAAAAAACACACACACACATATGTATATCTTATCTTTACATAAAAAAAACATGCACGCACAGAAAGGGTAAACCAGCCAAAAATGAAGTTGATTACCTACAACGTGTGGGGGAAAACAAGAGGGGCCACAGAAAGAAGTGACACTTCTCTGAGTTTTTGTAAATTTTGACTCTCTGAAAGTATGTTAATGTTAGTAATCAAAAAGTAAAATTGAATCAGCAAGAATGAGAAGGCAGTTCCTGATATTAAAGCAAAAAAGAAGTAAATGAACTAGATAGAGTATATTTCAAACGACTCAATCGTCACACTGAAGGAAGGTAGAGAACTAAGCTAAGGGAGGTCTCCTGCCTCTAGTAGATTACTGAGTATTACCTGGTAAATGTGGAGATAGTAATAGAGTTGGAAAATCATCATTTTGCAGCCAACATATTATAAAGACTGGTTCAGGCAAAAACCATGCAGGGGAGCTAAATCAAGAGGGGGTTTTGATGAAGAGCAGCACATTTGCATGGACCTGAAAATGTATCCCACAGACTGCGATTACTTAGGGAAAATAGGAATATCTATACAATGGAGAAGCCAGACAACACCCTGACAGGGTGATCAAAATTAACACCACCAGTGAGAGGGAGAGGGACACAGTGCCCTGAGAAGGCGACAGCTTCTTCTGTGTAATATTTCAGTGGAGGCCACATATGTGTAACTTCAGTCTAATCACAAGATGCAGTGGACAAATGAACATGGAGGAGCATTCTATTTTTCAAAATGGGGGATTGTTCTTCAAAAATGTCGGTGTCATCGAAAGACAAAGAAAAGATGAGGAGGTCTCCCAGATCAAAAGAAGTTTCAGCAACGTGATGACTAAATGTCATACTTGATCCCAGAGTGGATCCAGTACGGAAGGAAAAATGATGTTATATAGGACATTATTAGGTCAATTGATGGATTTGGAATACAGCAGCTCAATGTGTTGAAGTCGATACAGCATGTGGTTATAAACTAAATATTCTTATTCTTAAGAAATATATCCTAAGGCATTCTGTATGGGATTCTTTTTTTGCAATTCTTCTTCAAGTTTGTTATTATTTACAAATGAAAAGTTCTTTTTTAAATAGCTTATAGACAACACATATAATAATACCTAATTTGGGTATAAAGATATGAACATTTTAACTCACATAAAATCAATTTATTATCCCCAATATGTAGCAAATGTTAGTTTGAGGGATACCAAATGTTGGCCTGGCTGGCGTTGCCCTAGATGTTAGTGGACTTGTGAAGTAAGCTAAGTTTCTCTTGATATTGTTTTTGTCTCCTGAAAATTAGAACTCAAAACCAACCAACAGAAACAAACTTCTGGATTACTTCTGACCCATAAGAAAAACCCACTTGGGTATCATAAAGAAAACATTAAAATCCCTGAAAGAGCAATAAAGTCATCTTAGAACCCTTAATAGTCAGTGAGTGAAAATATAGAGAGTTAGACCTGATATCCACAGTTTTAGGACAGCACAGTTCAAAAATGTTTAGAAAAAAAATGTTTGACCCCAAAATGGGAATCCCTGGAAGGGAGTCCAGAATGTTTGAGAAGCTATGATGACCTCATAAAGGCAATCTTGACTGATGAACAGTAAAAAGAGAGACACAAATAGGATAAGATTGCAATGTGTAATCATTTATGAACTCAAAAAAATGAAAATAAACATGAAGGTAAAGAAAAATAAAGACAAGTAGCTGCATAAGAAAGAACGAGTGAAATAGGGTGGTGGGGACATGTAAAACTAATGTCAGGAAGACTAGTGTCCCTGATGAAGGGAGGCTTGCTCACCCTTCCCCAGCAATGGTAAATAAAACAAATTTTTTTTTTCTGCAGCTATATTGAAGCAAAAAATAAAGGAATAGAGAACACTTTTCTTAGCTTGACTGGTCATGGATGAGACATTGCCTGAGCTGAATTTTACAAGAAAAGTTCAAGAAATAAGAATCAAGAGGACTTTCTATGTAGAGGGATTGCCACAAGCCATGCCACGAAGGTATGGAGTTGAGAAGGAACCGTAAGGGCTCTATTGGAAGGTGCAGAGGATGAGGTCAGAACACTCAGGTAGGAACCAGGTTATGCCTAATGCACCACACCATGGATTTCAGATTTTTGTCCTACAACTGGGAGATGGGGACCATTGCAAGTTTCTATTATTATTAGCATTTACAATTATGGGATTTATCCAAGCATCATTTTAGCTACTTCCCACAAACTTTGATTTGTTACATTTCCATTATCATTTTGTTCAAAACGTTTTTGGATTTACTTTATGATATTTTCATTGACTCATGAATCATTTAGAAGAGTGTCAATTTATAAAATATTGTGGGTATTTCTTGATAATGTTTTATTATTCCTTTTTAATTGAATTCCTCTGAGGTCAGAGAACATTCTCTGCAAATTTTACCTCTTAAAATCAATTTGAGAATTATTTTGTTGCCCAGGATATGATCTGACTTGGTGAATGTTCCATGTTCATTTGAAAAAGTTATGTAGTCTTTTGTTATTAAGTATAGCATTCTGTCATTGTCAGCTTGGTTAAGGTGGTTGACAGGGTCATTTTGATCTCTAGCTTTGCTAATTTTTTATAGCGTTGTATTATCAACTACTAAAAGATGGATGTCAGAATTTCCAATTTTAATTGTGGATTTGACTATTTCTCTCTTCCTTTCTGTGAGTTTCTGCTTCACGTATTTTGAAACTCTGTTGTATGATTGTACTATCTTTGTAATATATTGACCCTTTAGTCATCCTGAAGTGTGTCCTTTCCTGCTAGTAATCTCCTTGTCTTGAAGTCTGGGAGAACAGCAAGCTCACAGATTCACCCAGTGCAGTTTGTCCGTCTAGCTTGAGTCCTCCCTCATCTCTGCCTGCTCTTTCCCAAGCCCCCCTCAGTGATCCCCACACATGTGCAGTTGCAGCCATCCAGGGATTTAGAGAGTTTATGTTTAGATTCTGTGAGCCATCCCTGCTGCAACTTTCTTATTGCTAGGATTTCTCTCCTAAATGTCCAGCTGCTTTGCCAACCTTAAACTCGGTCTTTCTGCCAGCTAGGGACGAGGATATGGCCCACAAGACCATAAGTAAGAACTTAGATATTGTTCTAAATGTGATGGGATGCATTGGAGCTTTTGAACGAGGGGGTGTGAGATGATGTGAATTTTATGTTAATGGTATTACTCTTACTGCTGTAGGGAGAGTATGTTGTAGAGCAGCAAGAAGGAACTTCGGGAGACTGGACAGGGCGTGATTGCAGTAGTCCAGACATGTACGCTAAGCTTCATTGTCTACTGACTATCTGCAGAAATAAACACACACTCTGGGAAATTGAAAGTATCATTTTTCACAAAGAATCAATCTTCATAACTGTCTACATTGCTGGGTGTGTTAGGGCCTGATTCACTATATGTTGGCTTGTGAATAGTAAGCAAATGAATAGTTCTTTTAAGGAAGAAAGAAACAGCTGACATCATCATAATTCACTTAACAAATACTAATTGAGGGACTGCCAAGGGGAGGCAGGCTCTAATTTAAGGCAGGGGACATATCGGCAAAGTCTCTGGCTTCGGAGAGGTGATAGTCTAGAAGGGGAGATGATAATAAAGAAAGAAGCTAACAGACATGGATTTGGGCAGGTAGCAATTCATGTTTGAACAGTGACCTACATGAAGGGAAAGAGGGAGCCATGTCCAAATCCAGCAACAGCGATGTCAAGATGGGAGAGCACTTTGGTGTTCGAGAATTGCAAGGAGGTCAGTGTTCTGGGATTTAGAAAGATGACGTCTGAGACACAGCCAGTGCCAGGTACTGTCAGGCCTCATGTGCCACAGTAAGGAACTTGGATTTTATTCTAAGCATGACCTGTAGTTATTGGAGCAGGGAACTGATTTATTTTTTTCGAAGTATCACAAACTATTCCAACAATCCTTCTTGATCAATTCCCTTTTGGAGAAACATTTCCATGACAGTCTTGCATTTCAGGACATCTTGCAGGCAGAAATACTGGCTTCCATGGTTATACATTATCTTTGTAAGGATGTTTGAAGGAACAGCCTTGGATGCTAGAGACAGTGCCTTCCTCCAGAACATATATTCCCTAAGCATGGATTCCTCCTTCCGACATAACCCGATGCCTGAATCACCTGGCCCTCTTTGAGTCACCTTGTGAGAATTAGGGCTTGGAAAATAAGACGAAACATTGATTCTTTGGCTACTGCTATTGCTGTGAGTAATACGTCCTTTGTCTCCTACTCAAGAGAATTGTGTATTTTTCCAGCATCTGTGAAGCCGTGGTAAACTGACTTCTTAGCTTGTGAATAGCATAAACTCACATCCTTCACAATTTTCAACAGTTTGGGCAATGAGAATAGAACACTGACAGATATATCACTCTGTGGAAAAAAAAGGATTAGAGCCTCTCAGGCCAATTAATAGGAATGGAGGAGAGTCTGGGAATCAGTAGTGAACTTGACCAAATTGTATAGTGAACTTGGCAATAAACGGTGTCCTCATCATTGCTTGTGAATGAGGAGGAACTGGGGAGGCAGCTGCTGGTCGAGCACAAGGAAGTAGTTTTCCAGACAGGATCCAAGTGGTTCCCTGTTTAACTCTCCTTCATCAGGGATGAGGGGAAAGGAGGATGGAGGTCATACTCTTTGATCTGGCAGTCCCCCAAGGTCTGCCCTAGTGTAAAAACTAGTACTGAGATTCATCTCGGGTAGTTTCCACACCAGCAGACAACAGTTAACAGTGATACTCACTCACATTTAGTGTGAGAGGAAGAAAACCCTCAGCCAGTATGGGCAGAAGCCAGGCAAATCTTAGAATGTTGGCTGGTTCACCTGGGAGACAAGGGGCAGTGTTAGGTAAATACCCAGGGAAGAATGGCAACGGGCCATCTTACAGCTCGACCCCTTTTGCATTCTACCATGTCAACCTTACATACCTTCAGAAAGGACAGTAAAAGATCTCAAGGAGTTTTATTTGTTTGCGTCCTAGCTGCTATAAGAGAGCTTTGGTCCCCTGGGCGAAACTTCCCAGAAAAGCCAAACTCCAGTGGGAAGTCATAGACGAGCCATCTGCTAACATTTGGGTTCACTGTGGCTGTGAATTTTTTTTTTTCGGTAAGACAGCCATGAAACACCTATTGAAGTATAACTTTATGGTAAACCCTTCAAAATGAAGTAGCTGTGAAATATATCTCTAGATAGCTGAATCAATCTCTGAGTAACAGATTCATGAGGCCCCCACCCTTCCTTTTCTCAAAAGCCACATCTTTCTCAATATCCCATCTGCATTGCCAAAACCAAGACTTCGTACTAAATCATTTCTTAGAGATCCTAGTAATAGACCAGTTAAATGCTGGGGGGCATCTGACAAAAATTATGATTCTGGTTTTGAAAGACTTGATCCAGAGTCTTTCATAGGGAAATTCGCTAACAGAGCAAAACTTTTTTTGAAGTTAGTCCTAGTTTATTATTATGCGGCCATATTACCTTATATTTTCCAGTACACTATGGTGAGATAGGAGGAAATCCAGTGTTTATACTTGATTTCTTCTCCTTTTATTCACCCCCCACCCCCAACTGAGGTAATATATGTATTTGGACAATTCTTAATATAAAAGAAGACGTTTGATCTGATGCTGGAGTCTGGAGCCTTTTGGTTCCTGTGATAAAAAACAGGTAAAAGCACTTCAGGTCCACTGCTGCCCACCGTTTGTAGAATGGTCCATGGAGAGGTGGTGGTCTGCCACTTTGGTAAAGCTTGGGGTGAAGACATCTAACCAAATGGATTCCGGAGAAGGTCCAACTATTTTAAGCAATTCTTATTAAATATTACTTCTGTTATCTTGCCCACTTATTTTCCAGAGTCAAGGGAAGAATTTCTAATGCTAGTGATGCCAACTTCTTCTCTTCCATATTAACTGAACTGTTGTACTCTTGTAAAATCAGGAAGACAATCATCCTCTAAGACTGAAATTTCCTAAGAATTGCCATAGCCCTTCGGCTCCCTCTATGCTGTCCTCTTAGTAAGAAGCAGGTTTATAACTTACATTCTCCCACTTGCTCACTTTCCACTATCAGGCTGCTCTCCAGACAAAGCTCAATGGGTTCAGAAGAAGCAAATAACTATGATGTTCCCCATAGGCCTAGTGAGTACTAGTGATAACCAGAAAATGAAAAATAGTAAACATTTCAGAGTAATCCACAGCTTTAAGGATAGAAATGAAGTAGAAATTGCTAGAACAGATAGATACCATTGAAATAGGAAAAAAAATAACAGAAATGTAATTACAGAAAAAGGAAAGAACTAAAAATAATTCATTGACATCTGAAGAGAAAATTATACAAAAGAAGAAGAGAAATCGTAGAATAACAAAGATTTTTTTGTGAGCAAAAATTATGATGTGTTTAATTTAAAAATCCCATAAAGGCAGTGAAAATGGAATAAATACTGATGAAAAAACCCCATTAATAGTATAGTAAATGAACTGGAAATTATTCTAAAATAGAGAGTAAAAAGACAAAGAGTGGTAATTTGGAAATTTAAAAAAAAGTAAACTTTTTTTTTTAAGATTTTATTTATTTATTTGACAGAGAGAGAGAGAGACAGCCGGTGAGAGAGAACACAAGCAGGGGGAGTGGGAGAGGAAGACGCTGGCTCCCAACACAGCAGGGAGCCTGATGTGGGGCTCAATCTCAGGACCCTGGGATCAGGCCCTGGGCCAAAGGCAGACACTTAATGACTAAGGCACCCAGGCGCCCCAAAAAAGTAAACTTAATAGAAGATAGACCCAGGAGATCAAATGAGCCACTAATAAAACTTTCAAAAACAGAAAAAGAAACAGATGAAGAAAGAGACACGAAGAAATAATAAGAAAATGTATCTCTGAGTTGAGTTTTTCAGATTAAGGGTCCTGATTACCAGCCCAGGGTAACAACAACAAAAACATTCTCCATAACCTGGAAAATTCTCGGCCCTGAAAGGACAAAGAGCAAATCTCACAAGCTTCCAAACAGAGAAAAGAGTTTACCAATAATTTATCAGAATAGGAAGAGATTTTTCCTCTATAACTCAGGAAGCTGCAACAGAGTAAAACCGCATTTTTGGTTTTCGAAAGCAAAAAGACTGGGATCCTATAGGCAGCCAAGATATAATTCAGGGGTGAGGGAGAGAATTTAAAACTTATCTCACAGAAATTGAGTAATTAAGTAGACAAAGAACATACAAGCACATAAAGAATCTAAAGAATATAAATTAATGTATGAACTGGCTACGGAATAAAAACTGAGAATAGTCATTTTTTTCTTATGTCCATGGAGTACTTTTAAAATCTGCCATGTACTTCATCACAAAGAAAATCTCTGCAGGTTCCAATAGTGCGTATTTATATGGCAAATCTGAACTAAAGTAAAATAAAGCAAAAAATTTGATTTCTTAGTTTTTTAGAGATTAGTAAAAATAAGAATATCACATGTCAAAACCTGTAGGGTCCAGCTGATGGAGTAGTCAAAGCTTTAAAAGATTTCACTATTAAGTAAGAAAGCTTTAAAACAAATGGAATAGCCATTCAATTTAAGAAAGAGGAAAAATACAAGAGCTGAAAATTAATAAAGATGAAAGCAGAAATTACTAATTTAGGAAACAATAGTAATAGTTAACATTTCTAGAGCATTTGCCATATACCAATTACTGAATAAGTGCTTTGTAAGCATTGTCTCATTTAATCTTCATAATAACTCCAAGCGATCGTTTTCGTCAAGAAAAATAACAGTCATGGATCTTTATGGGGCAAATAATTACATCAGACTCTATAAAGAAAAAATGAATTACAATTGCCTTAGATGTCTTTTAAAGAACTCTTTCAGCCTTTGATGAGTTTAGAAAATAAAAGGTCAACACTGCCTGCAAAACCAAACCAAACAAAAAACAAAACCCAGAGAATTTGAACAATAAGATGAAGTGAAATACACGTATATTTATACTTTTCTTATACAAACATGGAATATGTTTGGAATTAATAAATACAACCCATCTATTCGGACCCCAGTGAAAATGAAATGTGAAAAAGCTAAACCTTGTACCGGTCACTATCTAGAAAGCAATAGATCAAAGAACAAACACATTTTTCCAAATAGTAAAATTGGGAGAGTTGAAGATTATATCCTCATCTAAAATTACATATGATGGGGGCGCTTGGGTGGCTCACTTCGTTAAGTGTCTGCCTTCAGCTCAGGGTCCTGGGATCGAGCCCCACTTGGGGCTCTCTGTTCAGTGGGGAGTTTGCTTCTCCCTCTTCCTCTGTGCTCTCTCTCATTCTTGCTCCCTCTCAAGTAAATAAAAAAGATCTTATAAAATCTTAAAATAAAATAAAATTACATTTGTTAAGAAAATAGCAAATAAGGATCTTTTTTCAAAAAAGGAGCCCAAATATATAAATGAAAGCATATTAACAGCCGGAAACATTTTGAATAATCAAACAAGAGAGAATGAAAATAAACTAATTATTCATGTCAAGAAGTTCTAATATGTAAAAACGATGGAAAACTAGCAAGGAAGGACTTCTGAAACTAAAGTAAAACAATTATTTTAAAATGGACAAGAAGAGTGTTAAGGCTTTTTGACGTTACTTTTAATTTCTCTTTTCTATTCTAACTCATTCTAAGTCGAGTTTTTATCATAACAGTATTTATTTCTCAGTGTTGATTCTGCTCTGAACTACCTCTAAAATTGATGTCAGTTATGGAATTTCTTTATGTTCTTTCCAATCTCATTCAGCTACCTTTCTATGCCTGCCTCCCATCTCAGTGTCCTTTCTTATCATCTGCAGTGGATACTGTTGTACCCTGGGCCCAACCTTTCCCATGAATTGCCTACCTCTTCATGAAGTTGCATTAGGACTTTGCACCAGACCCAAGGTGGGGAAAGTCAAGTGCTTTTTGCTTTGTGAAGAAGAGAGAGCTAGAGAAGGAAATACAAGTCAGGCTCTCTCTGGCTATGTGGACCTGTAAAAGGATGCTTCTGGTAGCTTTCACTGCCACATGACCTGGTCTGTAGGAAGAGAATGAAGATTATACAATGCAGCAGGTGCATGGGGTGGGCAAAATTAAGAGAGACTAGAAGCCTCTGCAGGGCTTGTTTGGGTCCTGCTGGCTGCTAAGTTTCAGCCCAGCCCTGTGTCAATGAGCTGTCCCAGCATCTCTCGAGCAACTCTGTTCTTGGCTACTTGGATCCGAAAAAGTCCTTACTCCACACATTGCCTTATCTCACCTTGCATATTTTATATTTCCAGGTATTATTTTCCACTGGCTATTGAAAATACAGAGTAGATTCTTTAAATGCCTAGTTCTGCTTCCTTTAGTCAATCTTTCCACAAGCATGCTATTCCTGTGCTCTGCGCCTTGAGTACCCTATGCTCCATCTTTATATTAATAATCCCCATAGAGATGCTTTTTTCTTTCTTTTGTAGTAATTCATTCTTGAAGAAACACGAGTCCATCCAGCTGTGGGTGGATTCTCTTTTATTCTTTTTAGCTTTGGTTCTATTTGATGTATGTATCCCTTAAGTCAATTATCTGAAGGTTTATAGCCCTTTCTCCATGTGACTCTGCGCCTGGACATCTTACTGCGAACAGTAGAGTTCATCCCTGGTTATTGTGAAGCAGCCTCACATCTCTCTTGCCAGAATCAGCAAATAAAGACCCGTAATCCCTACATGAGCCACTTTCAGCTCTTCCAAGCTTAGCTTGCTCCTGCAACTGATTTCATATCTTGGAATGTCAAGTGCCACTCCCTATCCAGCCTGCCTTCTGCTCCAATGCATTGCTGGCAATCTTTTATCCTCCTTCTAGCCCTGGAGGATAAAGGTTCATGTCAGGCTGTGCTTGTTTGCAACACAATGATACGCTTTGCCAGAACCACTAGTTCTATGTGTAAGAGAACACAGATTATTAAAAGAAAAAAATAGTAGTTCTAAATATAAAGATTGCATAGTATAGGAAATATAGAGTGTTAGAAAAGTGTAGAACTTGCATAAAGAGAATAAATGGCCCATGTGGAGCATTAATCTGCAGGTCCCTGAGTATGTCCGTATTTTTAAGAGATGTAATTTTAAGAGGGATTAGAAATCGATTGAGGAAACTGGTTAGAAGCTGTAGGGTTAATGATGGTAAAGGCCCCCCAACCCTCGGTTTGTGATGCAGGCACTCTCTACTGCTGCCATTCTCTCTAGTTATGCTTTTGGCAGGTCATCATAAAATCCAAACAAATCACAGAATTAGAGAAGCAAAATGTAAATGTATTAAGGGATTGTTAACTACAAGTGAAATAAGAATAACATAAGACAATATGACATGATTTAACATTGTTTCAAGGAGTCATATTAAACACAAGAGAATTTAACTACAATGCAAAACATAAAAATTTTTTAACATTTTTAAGATTAGCAGCATGAGCATTGCTCCCATCACTACCTCAGCACCAGATAAATGGCATTCTCAAAGGGTTTCTATTTACAGAGGAGTGGGGAGACTTCGAGAACCAAAAGGACTGGTGAGAAGTGGGAAACCATGAGCATTTCTAGGCTCAAAAGCAGCAGGGTGTTTCCAAATGGTTTTGCCAGAGTCAGTGAGGGCCACTGCCAAAAGGAGGGTCCACTTAAGGTACAGGAATTGTGTGGTCAGGTAATGAAGGGTCTCTCTCCTCCCACCATCCAATCTTTATCCTGGGCCTCCCAGGGCACAAAACAGGGCTGAGAAGAGCAGAGAATGAATCTGGACAGAAATACCAGCCTGAAAGAAAAGGAAGTTAAGGCTAGAAAACATAACAAAAATAAAAACGTGAAGGCAAAGGGGGGAAACGTTGATAAATTAAAAATGTTAAAGCCCAGGGTACCTGGGTGGCTCAGACAGTTAAGCGTCTGACTCTTGATTTTGGCTCAGGTCAGGACCTCAGGGTCGTGAGACTGACCCCTGCATGGGCTCCTTGCTTAGCAGGGAATCTGCTTGCGATTCTCTCTTCCCTCTGCCTCTCCCTTCCCCTCCACACTCTCTCTCTCCCTCTAAAATAAAAATAAATAAATCTTAAAAAAAAAAAAGTTAAAGCTCATTAAATGAAAACAAAAAGGGTATAGTCCTGGTGAAGTCAGATTAAGACCAAGAGTTAGGAACTAGAAGTCTGAGTAAAAATAAGAAACATTAGTCAAGTAAGTAAGACACGAGGCAAAATAATTTATTTTATAAAATGAAACAAAGGAAGGAAGTTCAAATGTTAGAAAGAGGTGATGAAATCAGAATGCAACAATAAAAATGAAATCAGCAAAAATAAAAGCAGCAATATATGTGAAGCAGTAACCTAACTATGAACAGTATTAGAATTACTTTTATTATTTTTATTTTATACTTTATGCAATTTCAGGGTTTTGAAATAATAAGTGTGCTTTATTTTTATAATTAAAGGGGAAAATAGATTTAGGAAATAAAAAACACATACAAACCCAGTCCAGTCAGCCAAATATTCAGAGGGCTAGATCAATTAAAAGAATATATTATAGATAGAAAAACTGTTCATAATTAAGTAATTTGCTAAAACCATGTTAAAAGTTAGGGAGGAAATAAATTTCTTCTACTGTGTTGTACCCCCTCCCTCTTGGCTGTGTTTTATTTTGTTTATTTTTAAAGATTTATTTATTTATTTGAGAGAGAAAAAGAGAAAGCACACGCATGCAGGGGCTGGGGGCAGAGGGGGAGAGGAAATCTTCAAGCACACTCCTCCCTGAGCGCAGAGCCCGGTACAGGGCTGGATCCCAGGACCCTGAGATCATGACCTGAGCAGAAATCAGGAGTCCGACACTTAACCTACCGAGCCATCCAGGTGCCCCTTGGCTGCGTTTTAAACTCAATCACCACAGATCCTCCTCTCAGGGTTTTTGCTGCAATTATTTTACTGCTTCCCTTCTCAGGTTGAGAAGAGGCAAAGATCTCTCTGTCTTTTATTATATGACTGTTCAAATGATTTGGAGAAGCAGACACTATACATTTGGTATCTAAGCCCCTATATAATATCTTAACTATCAAAACATATATGAGTGCCATTGTATTGCTTTCCCAAGGCAACCGATTGTGTGATACAAGCATGAAAAGGACAGCGTAAGCCTGAAAGACATCACGTGTGTGCTGGCTTCACCACCAGTGTAGCCAGTACCTACAGCAGTGTTTCTAGGCCCCACAGGTACCCCCAGTTCCCACCATCTGGGGATTCTTATCCTTCTCCCCTCACCCTCGTTGTCCACCATGGGAGACATGTCTGTTGAGAATCGCTGCATTTATTTTTTTAACCCAAAACGATTTTTTCAAGTCTACACACTATTGGTTTGTATTACAAAATCAAGAGCTTTTTTCCTTCCAATACAATAGACACTGACTCAATATTTTTAGAGACTACACTAGTCCCGCTGTACCAAGGGTATCGAAAATTCTCTGATGGTGTCCTCTCTTCCTAGCTTTTGCCTGCGCAATCACAGCTACTGTTGCCAAGCTGACACTGATCACCCAGAAAGTAGCCAAAAGCGCTTATGTGAGTCTCAGACTGGTTTGTGTCTTTAAAAAATCTGGAAGAAATTTCTTCTCGGCCCTTATGTTTTCTCCTTTGTATGATAAGGTTGTGTTATCTCCAAGTGTGCTGCTTTGTTTCACGTTCTGGATTTTCAAGGTTTCAATCACCAAATGGGTTTGGTCATCATACATCTTGGTGGGTAAGCCCATGTTCAGGAAAACTGCTCCATGCTTAAGACGGACACTGCAAGGACAAAAGGAAAGTGCTGCCCATCCCGGGCTCTCCTGTCACTGTCACCTCCACCAAAGTGCCTGGGAGAATCCACACTGACTGTCTTTTTGTGTATGGAAGCAAAGATGACTTCCATTGCCCTGTATTTCTGCTCCTGACATTTGACATTAAGAGAAAGTCCAGACATCAAACAGAGATATAAAGGGAAGCTGAAGCTGAAAATGGATAAATAAAGTAAGCCCTGAATAATGGGAGTTGTTGATGGCACTATAATTGGTCCTTGCAACTTTATAGAACAGATGGGATTCCTAAAAGATCTTAAGAAAAGATAGCTGGAGGGTGGCATATATTATATAACTGTCATATTCTGAACTGAAGGAGAGTTCTGGGGAGAAATAACTAAATTAGGAGCATGTAAAACAAATGTGTTTATTGTTATCTATTATTTATGGCCCTCTGGATAGCGGGTAGTTCATTTGACTATACTTCTGCCTAAACCAATTTAAATTAATCTAGCTGGTAAATTGAATAATGCTATATCAACTGCTTTGCTGCAATCAAGATATATTGCATATACTCAACTCTCTGAATCTAGTAACCATATTTTCCAATGTTGATGGATAATTGCCTTTAAGTGCATCCCTGCCCTCTCTGCTTTTCGGTCTGGTTGATAGGACCATTACTGGAAGTGGTATGTTCCCAGAGCCATTTTGAGAATGCAATTTGCTTTAACTCTCCCATCAGTAATATCAGTATAATCTGAGGGTTCTAAAGGCTATTAGCTTTCTCTAATGGTCTTTGACTCCCTTAAATAATGATCAAAAAGGGTCCAAAGGCAAGAAGAGACAAACTTCAACTTTCAACTCCCTAATATTTTCTCCCCTTCAGTGTGAATGTTCACTGCGGTTCATAAGCATATAGTCTTGAAGGCAAAGAATACCTCTGTGAGGATTTGTGTGTTGTATCAATGAATACAGCCTAGTCAAGCCTGTAATTTGCAAAATTGTAACTGTAGTGAGTTTGTCTGTTTCCATTTATACTTTCCTAGGACATTGCTATGGCATATCAGGAACCTATAAAGAAACAATGTTAGTGAAAGTCTGGCTTTGTAGACCTGTTTTAACAACTAAACTAAAAACATTTCAGTGATGCATGAAATTTCAAGTCTTTTTCACCAGCAGGACAGGATCAGAATTCTGAGCTGTTTACACCTCCTTTTTTTCTCAAACAGTTGGTAGATACTGTAATTGGCTTTAAAAATCTCAGTTTGCATATGCCTCTATTCCGGCCAGGAGTTTTTTTCTATTAGCGTTTGTCACAGACTGCTTATTCCTTTAATGTTCAACGTCAGAGGTGTGATTTTCTGAAGTTAGCTTAAATGCCTTCTTCACTTTTTATCATTAGGTTTCTGAAAACTCCCCTGATCATGATTATTGATAACTGTTATGGTAGATGTGAAGGCATCTACCCTCCCCACAAGGGCATACACTGCAAGCGGTCTTTTAGGTGTGGTTATGACTAACTCTGGGTCACCTGCAGTTCCCTCCTGTGATCAGTGATCCCAAATGTTGCTGTAGCATTTAGTTCTGGTTATGTTGTTCTAGATAACAGAAGAAAGGCTGCCTGTTTTAGATCACAGAGAAAACCAGACATTTCCAAGAATTGTAGTTATTTTCAGCTGAAAAATAATAGAGACCCACAAAACGTTGGGGGGTAAACATTAGGAAGATAATCTCTAAATGATGCCACCTCAAACCTCGACTGCCAAGGGAAGGACAAAACGTAAACCCACGAACAAAAAATAATATGCTTCTATTTGTTAGAGCTCATCAAATAAGACTTGATTTATGACTCTGTTCTATCTTGAATGACACCAATGTGTACCTCTGGTTCATCCATACATAACAGAATATATTTATATGTGTTTGGACCAAAATCAAAATGAGATCAGCTATGGGAAAGTACTTCATGCTTTACAATACATTTAAAATACAAGATTTATTATGTATAGATTTAGGTAGACCTAAGAAGCAAGATGTTTCTTCAGCACTATTACATTGAATTATCCATTTCAAAGTACCTTATCTGATTCCTCCCTGACATTTCCAACTAGTCATTTGATCATCTATACTTTCCCAACCCAAATCCTTCCATAAATGGAAAACTGTAAATCATAAAATATTTAACAGAGAATTTAAGATGACCATCTCAAATCTTCTCTGGTTTTCAGATACATGTGCTAGGCAATATTTCAAAAGGCATAAATATGTATAACGGCTCTATGAAAATCCATGCATACATGCATACACACATATGTATACATCCATCCATACACATGCTTATATATAAATTTAAAAGACAAAATTAGGCGCAGGCTTTGTACCATGGCCAGTTTTTAGATCTTGCCAAAAAAGTTCATTGTTGTTTTAAGAAACAAAGATGTTTTGCATTAACTTCAAAGTGCTCTTTAACTCACAATCATATTTGAACATATAAAACTCGCAATCATATTTTAACATATAAAATACAAATAAATTCAACTGTATGCTCTTTGAGGGTAGGGATTAGGCCTTTTGTTTCTTTTTTTTTTTTTAAAGATTTTATTTATTTATTCAACAGAGATAGAGACAGACAGCGTGAGAGGGAACACAAGCAGGGGGAGTGGGAGAGGAAGAAGCAGGCTCATAGCGAAGGAGCCTGACGCGGGGCTCGATCCCATAACGCCGGGATCACGCCCTGAGCCGAAGGCAGACGCTTAACCGCTGTGCCACCCAGGCGCCCCAGGCCTTTTGTTTCTTGAGTAATTTTACCACAGATCTTAGGATGCTGCTAAGTCCGAAGTGGCTATTTAATAAACATTTATGCTGTATGGTTTGCTAAAAAATATCTTTCAAATATGTTCCAAAAATAGGATTCTATGTTTGATTCTGTTTGGTCTTTACCACTAGATACTGAGAGATATATAGAGAACACTGGCCCAGGGAAAGCTTGATAAAAGGTCACATCAAGACACAAAACCCTCAGGAACCATCCAACCATCTATGGCATGAAGAAACTGGAATGATGGAGAATTACCTTCTCTTTCTCATGAGAGACTTAGGTTCTGAAGTGATGCCTGTTTATCAAGGTCATGCTTGTTTCGTGTCAAATGCAGCACGCAGAGAGATTTACTTTCGTCTACTACTGCCAGGCCGCGAATAGTGTATGACGACAAATCAACCACACCAGGGGCTGAAGTAACAAGACGCTTTTGTCAAGTAGATCTTATGAGTTTGGAGTGTTCCAAATACCGAGCCATGAAGTAATCCAGTAAATGCTCTAGTTAGACTCAAGTCAGCAGATTTTTCTAAAGTGACTCTTATGTACTTAGCATTTTGATAAAGACTCCTGAGAAGATTCCGTACCTAGGGATTTCCTCTTGCTGGGGAGGACAGAATTAAATATTTTTTTAAAAAACCAACTGAGATAATAAAACAATCATATAAATAAAATAGATGCTACAGATTATCAGTGTTGGAGGAATACAGATGGTGTAATCGGCTGGGTTCACAGACGGGTTTTCGAGGGGAGCTGGTCTTGGGAAGTGAGCAGAACTCAGACTGGTAGGGAGGATGGCAAAGGCTTGAGAGGAGGATGGTTCAGACAGATGTGTAAAGATCAAGGCCTCGCATCTGAGGGGCAGTACTGCAGAGTGCTTCCTGGTTTCCACTCAGAGTCTGTCCCTGTGCTGCCCATATGGGCTTTTTTTTGTTTTTTAAAGATTGTATTTATTTGTCAGAGGGAGAGAGAGTTCACAAGCAGGGGGAGCAGCAGGCAGAGGGAGAAGCAGACTTCCTGCTGAGCAAGGAGCCCGATGTGGGGCTCCATCCCTGGACCCCGGGATCATGACTGGAACCAAAGGCAGATGCTTACCCGACCAAGCCACCTAGGCGCCCTACCCAAATGAGCTTTATCTCAGTTTTCTCATCTGTAAAATGAAGGAAGGAGTAGTGTGTGTGTGTGTGTGTGTGTGTGTGTGTGTGTGTGTAATTCGTATATAATTTTATTATCAGATATTATTTTATAATTTTATGGTTCTGGATCTCTTATCTCTTTAAGAATTTTAATTAGGTACACTTTTTATTAATACTTTCTTCTTTCCCCTCCATGACATCTGTTTCCTCTAGGCTTCTTTTATTAGTTTGTGTTTGGTGATTTCTAGTTCTTTCTTTTTCATGTTAGAGATTCTCCTCAAATATCTGGTAAGTCTGGTTGCCTATGTTTAGAATGAACCTTTACTCACGAAGAAGAGCAAAGAGTCTACGCTTCTCTCATAATCCTAATAGATACCAATGAGTAATTCATGTTTATAACTGAAAGCATTACTTTTCCATCCCCAGCATTACGGTGCTGTCTCCTTTCACAGTATATTGCTTCTTTCTATACATCATGCAATAAAATCTTTGCAGGGTAACGACAATGTCCAAGACACCCATTTCAGCAACATGTGAAATAGAAGCAAGTATTCTATTTTTTTGGTCAAGTTTTCATTTAAATTCCAGTTACAGACAGTGTCACATTAGTTGCAGGTGTAGGATTTAGTGATTCATCACTTACATACAACACCCAGTGCTCGTCACAGCAAGCACCCTCCTTAATCCCCATCACCCACTTAACCCATCCCCCGCCCACATCCCTCCAGCAACCCTCAGCCAGAAACAAATATTTAAAAATGTTAACAATAAACACGACCTCTCTCCTGAAGAGAGGAGGCAACATTCTAGTTGGGGAAATGGTACATTAGAAAGAAAATACTTAGAGTAGAGAGGCGCCTGGTGGCTCAGTTGTTTAAGCATCTGACTCTTGATTTCGGCTCAGGTCATGATCTCAGGATCCTGGGATTGAGCCTTGAAATGGGCTCCATGCTCAGCGGGGGGGTGGGGGGAGTCTGCTTGAGGTTCTCTCTCCCTCTCCCTCTGCCCCTCCTCCTACTCACACACTCTCTCTCCCTCTCTCTCAATAAAATAAATAAAAAATCTTTAAAAAAAGATTTACCCTTAAAGTATGACAGAAATGGAGTGGAAATTATTATAAGGCAGCAAATGAGAGGGGCCACAGGCTAAGCAAACAATAAGGGTGTGGCAATTTTAAATCTATATAGCATGGTAATTAAATCTTCTGTCCACGGAGTCAGAAAGATCTAGATCCTGACTGCTACTTACTAGCTGTGCAGCCTTGCTCCAAGTACCTCCAAGTACCAAGTACCTCCAACTCAAAGAAGCTCCAAGTGCCTCATTCTTAAAATAAGTGTCAGCGTATTACCTCGTTTGTTCAGTCATATTCGAGTCCCTACTGTATCCCAGACTCTGGGATACAATGACGATTATGACACTTATAGTCTCCACTCTCATTAAATAAGAAGCAAGGAGTCAAAGCTGTGACAAGTATTCTAAAAAGGAGATACGAGAATGCAACAAACAAATGTAAAACAAAAACCTTCCTGAAGAAGCGGTCTTTTTTTTTTTTAATGTTTTTTAAATATATTATGTTAGTCACCGTACAGTACATCCCTGGTTTCTGATGTAAAGTTCGATGATTCATTAGTTGCATATAACACCCAGCACCATGCAATACGTGCCCTCCTTACTACCCATCACCGGTCTATCCCATTCCCCCACCCCCTCCCTCAGTTTGTTTCTCAGAGTCCATAGTCTTTCATGCTTCATTCCCCCTTCTGATTCCCCCCCTTTCTTTATCCCTTTCTTCCCTTACCGATCTTCCTAGTTCTTATGTTCCATAGATGAGAGAAATCATATGATAAGCAGTCTTTTAAAGGAAACCTGAAGTGGGTCAGAATAGCTGGAAGGCCTGCAATCAAGGGGGCAGGGGGCAGTCACATCCTCGAGGATGGAACAGAACCACAAGAGACTATGGACTCTGGGAAACAAACTGAGGGCTTCAGAGGGGAGGGGTTGGGGGATTGGGATAGGCCTGTGATGGGTATTAAGGAGGGCAAGTATTGCAATGGTGCACTGGGTGTTATACGCAAACAATGAATCATGGAACATTGCATCAAAAACTAAGGATGTACTGTATGGTGACTAACGTAACATAGTAAAAAATTATTATTAAAAAAAAAAGAATCCTGATGGCTGGAGCAGAGACAGCCTGGGGTGGGGCAGAAGAGGGGGCCAAGGACTTCGCCAGAGGACGGGCAACCCACAATCAGGAGGTTAGACTCTAACCTAAGCATAATTAGAATCTATTGAAGGATTTTAAAAATACTTCATTTAAGGAAGTGTTACAAGAACTACATGAGAAATTGCATGTAAAATTTCTCAACTTCCTTCCCTCTTTCCTTGCTTCCTCCCTTCCTCCCTCCCACCCTTCTGTCATTTCCTTTTTTAATTTTTTTTCTTTTCTTTTTTCTTTTCTTTTCTTTTCTTTTCTTTTCTTTTCTTCTTTACTTTTTCCTTCCTTCCTTCCTTCCTTCCTTCCTTCCTTCCTTCCTTCCTTCCTTTCTTTTTTCAAATGAAAGGCTCTTTCTGCTTCATGGACAGTGGTACTAAGTTATATCTCACTCATTATATAAGGAGGTGTGGTGTTAAGAAACTCAAAATCATCCAGTAGCTTATTTCCGATTCCTTCTGTGAATGCTTAGCAGGCCATAAAGCAGCATTTCCCAGACAGTAGTCCTGATAACCCACCCATTCTTTCAATTCTGATGGGAGTAAGTTTGAAAGATTATTTTAAAACAAACATGTAATTTTAAAGAAATCTATAAGACAACTCCCATTTCCATCCACCTTTGAAATAGTATTCATTCTTCTCTGATAAAGGGAGGCCTTGGTGGGAAAGTTTACAAGCTCGGATGGTATAAATTCTTAATAAGTGTCAAAGTCATTAGTATTCAAAGAAAAGACAGAGAAGATTGAGAAAGGCCTTGAGGTCCAGTGGAGATTGAATCAGGCTTTCTAGGGAGGGTGGGATAGAAGAATGGAGAGAAGAGAAATGTGTTCTAGGCAGAGGACATAGTGAAAGAAAATGCACAATGGATCGATTTCATCAGGCTCAGGGGCTGAGATGGGTAGAGAATACAACAAATCCAGAGAGAAAGGTGGAATTATGTTACAGAGTGATAAATAACTCTGGGGAGGGGGGAGCATGATTTTGATTCAACAACCTTCTTCATTTTCTAAGGTACAAAACAAATGTTTACAAAATTTTGAGTATGAGAGTCTCAGAGATAACAATTATAATCACTAAGTAGTGTGAATACATTTCCTCTTATATATACAGATAAAGAAAAGAACCTACGGATACTAATGAATGCTGCTGTATGCTGAACAATCTTCCTTTCTACCAAATGGAGAAAACAAATCTGGGGTCAGATCCCTTCAACTGAAAATGCGTGACTGTGAGCTTCATAAAGCAGGAAGGGAAAGAGTACGTTAGGTAATATACCACATTGTATCGCATTGCACAGTGCATTAATTCACATCATATACAAAATAAATCGAACAGCTATGCAGTGGTTTGTTCATTTACAAAGTATTAAGTCAGCCTGAAAAAAACCTCATATAATCATGAAACTAAAAAAATTGTACATAAAAAAAAGAAAGAAAATAATTTACAAACAAAAAAAAGCAAAAACAAACAAACAAAAAGCCTATATTTTCTGTGATTTATTTCTACTAAATGAAGTGAATTATTGAGTCATGGTAAAGACTTTTGTACCCAGAGCCTTTAAGTGAGGAAGGAACACCATGGACAGTAATCTTAAGCCCTACCTCCACCCCTCACAATTTGAGTACTTCAATTGTGTTCCTCAATTTTTATAATGCAATAAAAGCAGTATCTAGATGGTTTTTTTAAAAAAAATGGTACTAAGGAAAAATTCAAAACTTTTTAACAAATCTATTAAAATTAGTGGTGATCTATTAACAGAAAAGTAGTTTAATAAATTAGTTCAATAGACTTAACAAAACCAAAACAAAGGAAGTTCAGTGTGGGAGTGTCATCTGCCCATTTTTATTCTGGCTTCAAATCAACCATGTTAATTTTTTTTAAAACATTGGAAGAATTGTTTTGTAACTATATAAGTTGCCAGATAAAATGTTTCCCATATCACTGCTAAAATATAGAAAAAGAGCGGCTGTACCATAAATAATTTGTGACTGTCTTTGCTTATATACATTCTGATTTAGATCTTCCCCTATTTTTGATAAATGTTCTGAATTTCTGTATGTGAAGTTTTAGGAGAAAGCATTTGTCTTGTACTATCTTTAGTTTATACATCTTTGGGAAAAAAAGTCAAAAGAGAGACAACAGAGCTATTTTTAGGAGGTTTTCCTACATTTTTATTGCCTTTTAATAAAAGAGATCCTTGGGTTTTGAGGAGGAGATGATAAATAGTAGGGAGTGTGAAATTTAAAAGAACATATATCTTGACTATAAATTCCATAATATGAATACAATCCCATTTGTTTAGATCTCTCAATTTTTCTCTGAGCAATGTATAGCGCATTTGAGAATCATTCACGTGTTTAAGGAATATTTACATAGCAAAATTTTGTTTTGGTGGAAGAGGTGATAAAGACATGAGAATCTTCTAGAATGTAAAGAGGAAAAATAACCAAATGAATAGGGCTAAAAAAACAACCCCAAGCTTTAAAAATATCCAATCATATTCAGATTGAGACAGCACACAAAATGCTGAGCACATCCATCCTGATGAAATTTTGTAATTTCAAAAATAAAGAAAGTAATTTTATAAGCTTCTTGAAAGAGAGAGAATACATGTGCCTAAAAAGAAATAAGGATATGAGTGCATTGGATTTTAATGAGTCAAATGCTAGAAGACTGTGGAGCAATTTATTTAGATATTTAGATTTCAGGGGAAAATTTTAAATTTAGAATTTTTAAATTCTTTACAGTGCATCTATACATATATGTGTAATTTTATTTTTCAAGAAGTATGTTCAAATGGTTCAAAATCAAAACAATATAAATATATAATATACGAAAAGACTCCCACCTCTGTCCTCACCCTCTCCCTTACAGATGGCGATTGTAATCTTTTCTTGTGCGTTCTTTTGTCATTACTTTATAAATACATAAGCAAATATGAATATATGTATATCCCCTTTCTAGACCTAAAGAGAGCTTACTATAAATAGTGTTCTATTACTTCTTTATATCACTTAACAAAAAATGTTGAAGACCTCACCATTTCAGTACCAAAATCTTTGTCATGTCACTCTCTTATAAATTCCTAGGACTGTGTTATACAGGAACACCAGAGTTCATGTGACCAGCCCGTGAATGATGGATAGTGGAGCAGTTTCCAACGGTGGATGGTGGAGCAGTTGCCAATCTTGTAGCTGTCATAAACAATCCCGCGATTAATGATATCATCTCTATTGTTATTTCTTTTTTTTTTAAGATTTTATTTATTTATTGACAGAGATAGAGACAGCCAGCGAGAGAGGGAACACAAGCAGGGGGAGTGGGAGAGGAAGAAGCAGGCTCATAGCAGAGGAGCCTGATGTGGGGCTCGATCCCACAATGCCGGGATCACGCCCTGAGCCGAAGGCAGACACTTAACGGCTGTGCCACCCAGGCGCCCCTCTATTGTTATTTCTTAAATGTTTGGATGTATCTGTAGCATTATCTCCCAGAAGTTGGATTACTAGGAAAGGTTAAATGTATTTGGGAAAATGAGATCCAGTTTCCTTCCTACAGGGCTGTTTCATTTTGGAATCTTAAAAACAATGCATGAGAGTACCGGTTTCCCCCAGTTTTGCTAGAAGAATATGTGAACCTTCTGGATTTTTGCCAATATAAAATGTAAAAAGTGATACCTCAATGTAAATTAAACTTGCACTTCTCATAATACCATGGAGGTGTTGCTTCCTTTCCTGTGTTTGAGGGACATTTATATATTTATCTGCGAATAATCTTTTTTTTTTAAAGATTTTATTTATTTATTCGACAGAGATAGAGACAGCCAGCGAGAGAGGGAACACAAGCGGGGGAGTGGAAGAGGAAGAAGCAGGCTCATAGCGGAGGAGCCTGATGTGGGGCTCGATCCCAGAACACCGGGATCACGCCCTGAGCCGAAGGTAGATGCTTAACCGCTGTGCCACCCAGGAGGCCCTATCTGTGAATAATCTTAACCAAGTTTCACTGGGGTTGTTAGTTGGCTTTACCTCAATTTCTAAGAGCTATTTATGGATCAGGGACTTAGTCTTTGCTAATGATACGAGTTACAATTCCTTCCCTACCAACCATCACCAATTTTTCATTAATCTTTTGAGTTTGCTTATGCTGCATATTTCATTTTATGCAGAAGTTCTTGATTTTTATCTAGTCAAAATTATCATTCTTTTAATTACTTTTGGATTTTGCATTATATTAAGAAAGGCCTTTCCCATTGCAAAGATATCATAGAAGTCAGTGATTTTTTTAAGCATTTATATTGTTTTATTTCCAAAATTTCAATCTTTGATCCATTCAGAATTTATCCCAGTGTAAAATGTACATTAACATACTCCAGATAGCTTAGCTAAGTTGTTCTAACACCACTGATCAAAAGTTCGTATTTTGAATAACAGAAACCATGGGTTAATTTTAGCTTATAACTTCAGATTGGGGAAGATTTTTCTCACCATAAGACAAAGTCCAATAGCCATGAAAAATTGAGACTGGTACTTTAGGGCACATCAAAGTAGAAAATTTTATCTTTTTTCATTTGTTTTCTGATGACACCTTTATCGTATATGATATTCCTGTATATATTTTGTTTATTTATAATCTTACTTTCCTGTTTTATGTGTCAGCTTATGACAATATTTACTTTTTGAAGCTTATAGTATACTTCATATCAATTGGGCTACTTTCCCCTAGTTTATGTGTCTATACTTGCGTATCTTTTTTATTTGAACTTTAGAATAATTTTGTCTAGTCCCAGTTGCTATCAAATTTAAGAGCACATTAATTTAAAACAAACAAACAAAAGAACTTAGGGAAAATAGACATATGGATATTAGATCTTCCTATCTGAGACTATGATATGCTTTTCTATTAATTTAAGTGTAACTTCATGTACTTCGGGAGTGGTTTAATGGGTTTTTTTTTGTATAGGGTTTACAAGTTTCTTGCTAATTTTAGGCTTATGATTTTATGAGTTTTATGTTGCTATTAAAAATGGGTCTTCCATTGTATCTTTGAACTCATTGCTTTATGTTTAGATAAATTTTACTTACTTATGCATAGTAATTTTATATTCTACCATAGTACTATAGTATCTTATACTTGTGACTTATTTTCTTACTTAGTGTCTTCGGTTTTCCACAAATAACATTACAGCTACTGCAAATAATAATAGCTTTACCTCCTCCTTTCCAATATTTTATACCTCTAAATTTCTTCTCTTATCTAATTTATAGATTAATCTCTTTCTGACAATGTTAAATTGTAGCAGTGATAGTGGACATTCATTTTTGTCCTTACTTTGGTGAGAATCCCTATAGTATTTCCACATTTAGTATGACTTTGGCTTTTTTGATATATATCCATATATCTTTACATAGACAGAAAATCAAATTAAGAAAGAAACTACAAAATGATTACTGTATTGTTGAGTACGTTTAACAAAAATGAATGTTTTTCAAATGCCTTCTCTGAATCCAGGTAGATGATCATATAACCTATATGAATATTGAACTGGAGGCATATGGGCTTTTTGCGCACTATCTGCTCAATTTTGTAAAAACCTAAAAACTTCTGTAAATAAATTAAGTCGATCAATTTCAAAAATTAATTTGTATATATATTTCAAGTAAGGGTGACATAAGTTTCGAGATACAGTGTCAACTGAGAATGATCAAGAATACAAGAAGATATTTAGAAATAGAAGAGTCATTAGCCTTTACCCTAGACAATCTCTACTGAATCACAAAGCTTCTGTATACATTTCCTTCTCTAGAAATTTAATATCATTTTGATCTATCCCCACTGAATCTTTGATATCTAGACCATGGCATGTAATCAGTACTCTTAAATGAATGAAGACATTGAAAAATGAATAAATGCCAGGCTCCAAGTTTATTTCATTCCCAGTTTGGGGAACTTAAGAATCCCAGAAGGTGGTATGTTGCTCCTCGGACAGCTTTGTTGCTTCTCATTGTGTTCTGAGTTTGTAATGGGGTTGGTGTAACTTGCTTTTACTCTACTTCTTATTTTCTCTGCCTGGATCCCTCATTTGAGTCCTAGTCCAGTGACTTTCCTTGGAATCTACCTTTTTCACGGCAATCTTCCTGAACACGAAAGTCTTGTCCTGAAACTTCATTTTCTACTCCTGGATTCCCGCTTTCTTCTCTCATATCTACCTACCTGTAACCCCTTGTGTCTCATCTGTCACAGACTCCTCTGATGTCATATGTTACCAACCAATGAAGGCATCTGTTTCAGGCACATCTTTTCTATTTTGTGAGAGTCACCTGGCTTTCCAAGAATGGCCAGTTGATTCCTACTGTGCCCAAAGGGTTCCACTGCCTGAAATCTACAAGAAGTACTCCCCGTGTCTGGAGATTCTTCCATCATTTGTGGATTCACAGGAAATGCTACACAGCAGAACTTTCTGAGAAGCTGCCAAAGCATCTAGGATTTTAGGACCAGAGGTTTGAGGTAGGTACCATACCATAGGGCAAATTTTAACCAATATGAAACAGAAGAAGCAGCTTAGAAGATAAATTCTCTCTTCTCTCCAAAAGACTGCTCTAAAGCACAGATTTCCCTATACCCGCATTTGGAGCAGTCTTCTATGGAAATTCCTGCTGAGATACTGGCTGGGTTTCTTTTCAATCCAGAAGAAAGCATGGCTAGAGCAGTAATACATGTCTTTCAGTTATTTCCCATCCATTTGCTTCACTTCCCTTACTCTTCACTCTCACTCCCCTGAGTTTTTACCTTCTAATGAAAGCATCAGTACCTGATGCATACTATGGACTGAATGTTTTTTCATAACCACCAATGTGATAGTATTTGGAGATGGGGTCTTTGGATGGCAATCAGGGTTAGATAAGGTCATGAAGGTGGGACCCTCATGAGAGGATTAGTGTCCTTTCATGAACAGATATCAGGGAGGACACAGTGAGAAGGCAGCCATTCACAAGATAGGAAGAGAGTCCTCACCAGAACCTGACACCCTAACCTTGGGCTTCCAGGCTCCAGAACTAAAAGAAAATGAATTTCTGTTGTTTAAACCACACAATATATGGTATTTTGTTTGGCAGTCTTAGCTACTACAATGCTTAAACCAAGCTCCATTTTCTAGGGAAACTGAGCTGAAGCAGCAGCCATCACTTTGTGAATATCAGATGCCCATATTTCCTACTGCCTATTTACCTGGGCCTTGGTCCATGCTCCTAGTGTTCTGCTCTGTTCAATAGAGCTCCTTCATTTCCATTATCAAAGGGGCCATCTTGGATATTATAGCTTGCAGTGGCATGTGCGTCTGGTCTCTGAAACCCAGCTCTTATGTTTTAAATCAGTAGATGGTCTTCAGTCCAGTTCTGCTGGCTTAACAAGACAAAAACCAGCATAGACCTGGGAAGGAGCCCTATTGACTCACATCCAGAGCTTCCAACACTCACCAGTCTGTCTGGCCTATACAAAGAATCATTTATGAAAGGAAGCACTTGTTCCTCTTTTGTATGTCTCTTGCCCTTTGACTCTGACTAACATCCCTGAAGCTAGACCATACACACTCTATCCTGGGAGTAAACACTACTACCCATTACCACCATGCTACTCCTTACGTGGGTATTGATCACAAACTTCCTTCCACAGCCTTGGTGGTACACTGCATAAGTTTTGCCTATTTAGCATAACAGGCTGTTAAATGGGATTATTTCTGTCTCTGTTTTGATGTAAAGCCCCAAATCTGAGAATAATGGGGCCCACATTCTAAAGCAAAGTTTAGGCCATATAAGCTACACTTGAAAGAATTACCCTAGTTCTTCCAATCTTTGCCCCTTACTCAACTTCAGAGTATAGAATTTTGAGGCTGAAAATTTTGATAGTATGATGTGTCTTGGAGAAGTGTGTCAGTATTTTAAGCTTCCAAGGAGGGAATTCAAGGGTCAGAGAGGGTTTTAAGACCATCACTCTGGCCTTAACTGGTGTAGAACTCTCGCCAGGAGAAATGTGAAGATGAGAGGCCTGCTGATGTAATGCCTCTGAGAAAGGGTCACGTTGGGAACTAACTGCCTTCCAACAGCAGTGGGAGACATTTAGGGAACAGATATAGATTCCCCAACAATAAACTAGCCCGGGGATGTATTCAACAATCATTCCACTCAAGGAGATCACTTTGGAAGACCAACTTGATCTAATAAATGAATGGCCCACAGGAAACCAAGTGGCAGAATGAAGTGTCATAAGGCCAGAGAGGAGACATCAGGCATAAGGAGAGCTTCAGTAACAGATCTCCAGTGAGGACAACTGTAAGAGAGTCAGTTCTAAATATCCTCTTACAGGAGGGGGCACCTATGCCTGATCACATACGTATGAGAGCCATTATGAAGAGGCATTAGCAAGTGGGGAAAGAAATGTGTGAGGAAGAGGACAGATTCTTTCACCTGCTGAAATCCTGAGCTGCCAGAAAGGAGAAATTTAAGTTGGTTAAGAGTTTAGAGTTTTGATATTATCTAGTACTGGACCAGTCTTCCTATTTTCAAAGAGTGCCCAGAAGTTAAGAAATCAAGCCTGAGAATCATCACAAGTATAGGGAAAAATAAGTTGTGAAACTGATTTGAAAGAACAATGGGAGAAAATGAAACGGGTTACAGGTTATCCTTCCAAAATCCAATTTGTTCATACATCAGTAAGAAATAGACTTCTTTCAAGTCTTTTATGTACCTACATTTTAACAAAACTGGAACAAGACTCCTCAATGTTTAATGAAGACACAATTGGCATTTTGTTCAGAGTAACTCATTTACAGGATTGGCTCATGTTATTACAGAACTTTTAGCATTCAACATTCTTCCACATTAAAGATCAATCAAGTTCCCCAGTAATTTTGACAAATGTTTCCTAAGATTGGTACCTCCACAAACTGAGAGATACTTTGGGTAAATGAGCTAATGTTGACAACCTGGGTATCTTCAAATGACGTGGTTAATTCCCAGTAAGGTATAGCAAAATGTGAACCTTGGATGGAAAATTCTACATTCCCCTTCCAGTTAAGATCTTAAACATTTAATAACTTATATCTCAGTAGCAATAAAAGAAGAATCCATTGAACCTGATCAAGTCCCTTGGGATGCACTATAGCCCTTGAAATGAAACCTAAAATCCAACTGCTAATCTAGAAAAAATTCCATGTTAGAAAATGTACGCAGTAGAATCTAGAATAAATTCCGTGTTGGAAAATTTATGGCTCTGCCTCAAGGCCGACCCAAATATAATACACTACAAAAGTTTACGATTCCAAAATGTTATCTGTAATAACATGGTGAAAGTGAAATCCAAGATAGTTATAAACTGTGCACATTAGCAAGTTCTGCTTTATGAAAGATCATAATTGCTGCAGGTATTACCAAGGAATTTTGAATCTATAAATAGGAGATAGTGTCTAAAACACAATTTTGTATGACATTAAGAATTTACGATGAGATGTCTGGCAGGTGGGACCTGCAAAGATAGCATGGTCAAGGGGGGAAGATTAGATGAATGAAGAGAGGGAGGGTGTGGTAGAACCAGTAACTATACATCAAAGAATTAGTTACCTCTCCCCAAAGGACTTGAGAGATGACCTGCCATCATTTACCAAGCAATTAAGACTCTGAAAATAAAGGGGAAGATCAGCATTGGCTATACTGGAAATTAAAATGGAGACAGCCTGAAGGGAGTAAAACCACAGATACCAGTATTCTATGCAAAAAAGTTCTTGGGGCGCCTGGGTCGCACAGTGGTTAAGCGTCTGCCTTCGGCTCAGGGCGTGATCCCGGCGTTCTGGGATCGAGCCCCACATCAGGCTCCTCCGCTATGAGCCTGCTTCTTCCTCTCCCACTCCCCCTGCTTGTGTTCCCTCTCTCGCTGGCTGTCTCTATCTCTGTCGAATAAATAAAAATAAAAATCTTTAAAAAAAAAAAGTTCTTGAACCAAATAACTCAATGGTGAGTAGACTTTCGAAGGCAGACATTGCAAAGTACACATTAGCCTCCAACATTCCCTCAAAATAGCAGGTTTATGACGGTTACTAGAATAAATAAATAGATACAACAGCGACCGTAAAATAAGTGGACCAAGGGGAATAGCCTTGTAAATTGGAGCTTTGTCTATAATAAACACACTATGGTTGAATGTAAAGAGGCTTATTTTACAAACTAGAGAGGTGAATTAATTACACTGAATGCAACATTTAAACAACTATTACACAAATAATATGGCAATAAGAAAATCTTAAACAAATGTTCCTTTAAAAGTTCCCATGGTTTATTACTTGCTAGAAGAGCATAAAGAAACAGCCTTCACTATACTTAGCTTACTCTTGTCCCATTATAAAAAACAACTCTGGAAAAATAACCGTGAAAACATGATTTTACACTAAAATTTTAAATAATGAAATGGGCCACCTCTTTCATTCCAAAACTGAGGGTGTAAGAATATAGCAGGTTAGCTGAACCAAAAATGAAGAAAGGGTGTAAATATTAGTCAGTTGTTGCTTTTTGCCTTTCCCTGTGGACTTCTTACACGTGACCCCTGGATTCTTCTTGTTTGGCCTGTAAGGATGATCGTAACAGCGTGCTGAATCTCACTGAGATGTCTCTAAGCAGGCTGATCACTCCTAAGTCTTGTTAATGTTACTGTATCTTGGCTGTGATAAATAATGCTGCAATAAACATAGGGGTGCATATATCTTTTCAAATTAGTGCTTTCATTTTCTTTGGGTGGAATTACTGGATCATATGGCAATTCTATTTTCAATATTTTAAGAAACCTCCAAACTACTTCAATAATTTTTTTAAATGTTAAGAATGAGGAAAAAAGAATTGCTAATGCGAATTAAGCACTGCCAAACATTCAGCAGAATTCTAAGCACCTCACATGTATTAATTTATTTAATTCTCAAATGACTCCTATGAGAGTGATACTATTACCCACACTTGACAAATGAGAGTTGAGAAAACTGAGCTACCAAGAGATTAAAATAACTTGTCCAAGGGTATGTGGCTAGAAGTAGGAGGGAGAGTCAACTCTTAAACCCATGAGACTCTTCACTCCCAAGGAAAACAACTAACTGGTGATGTGCTTGTGTGTCTAGTCAAATAAGACGTACATTTAATAAATGTTTCTTTAATACATAAGAATGAGCTTAGAAGCTCGGCTTGGGGAAAATCATTAAGGAATGAAGACCCTCAGAGGTTGAAGAGTGCTGACTTGGAGAAGAGGGATGCAATGTATAGAATAAATGGGAGGCTCCTAGCTGTGTGGGAGGATGTGGTAATGTTCCTTCTCATCAGATATGTGAAGTCTGACGCTTCCTTGCTTCTGGCCAGGAGGTACAACAGAGAGAGAAAGAGTATTGAAAATGGAAAATACATTTTGGGAAAATAGATAATCACTTGGAGGCACAATATTATATAGATCAATTAAAACAAATAAATCTCCGTCAGCTAAAAAAATCAAAGTGAAAAAATACCCTTAACATTTCTCATTAGAAATAATATTTTTGAAACAAGAAGCCCATCCTAAAACATTATCTCTGTGCTATGCTTTCATGCAGTTGTGGCACATACAAGCCTTTTGATGGCCTCCACATTTTTTTTTCATCTCTGATAACTTTGGAAATTACTAAAGAAGGTAGCAATCCTTAATTTCTCATTTTATAATTCTGCAAATCTCGCCTAAATTCATCTTATGAAATTGCATTGATAAAAAAAAATTCCATCTGCAATCCTATTAAGTTAAAACATTTGAAATCTTTTTCTGTTGACTCCTCAGTTTTCAAATTTACCAAATGTAGCATTTGTTTTTATTAGATGCCTTAAATATAGATATTAGTTTGCCTATTTTAAAGATACACTAGAGAAGAAATCTGTACAACCCAAAATTGTTTACCACCAGAAAAAATAAATAGGTAAAACAGTAGGTTGATCAACCAGTATTTTGTTGACCATTTGCTAAATGGACAATTTTATGAGCAGTTATCAAACATTTTCTATATGTTAGGTATAGAGTGGAATACAAGATTATAGAAGGCACGGTGGCCCATGCTCTCCTGGAAAGGTCTACAATAAGCACACAGTCATCACAGCAGGTGGGATATGGCAAATACCACAGGAAAGGTATAAAACAAGTCAGAGAACAAGGGAGGACGTCATTTGTGCTGGTAGACAAAAATAAATGAAGGCAAACTGGGGCAAAGGAAATAAAACTAAGAAATGGAAGAAGCAGAAGAGTAAAGTTTCCAGATTTGCTGAACCACAGATCATTATTTGGAGAAAAAGGAAGCATAAAGAAAAATGTAAGCTGGATCAAGGTGATGAAGGGGCTTGAAGGCCAGTCTAGAGCGATTTGTTATTACATAGACAAAACATGTGTTTGACTGATCTTTCCATCCAGATACTTGGCATTATCCCAGCATTTGACTTGGAATTTTAAGATTAAAAAAAAAAATCAAGAAAACATAACCCTTGGGTGAAGGTCAAGGAATATCTGAATTTGACGTTGGAATTTTTTTTTTCCCCCAAGGGGAGAAGTCTTACTACTATTCCTTGAGGCTTAAAAAGAGGCCAAGGTTAAGAAAATAATTTATTTTTAAAAAGTCAAAAAATCAGAAGGACTGTAACATAAAATGTGTTCACTCCAATTCTAATTTATATAACTTTATGGACATTAATATTTCAATGGCCTGTAAAGTGCTATAGTACCCTTACCCACACACAGCCAAGATGCAATGACATTTCATTGGTTATTCCTAAATCACTATTTTAAATGGTAACTGCACCTTGATGTCCACTGAACTTCCCTTGAGATTCAAGAATCTTTATTTATTAGTGCATGCACTTATATCTGTAAGCTGGAAAGTCGTGGGTTCGATCATAAATTTGGGAGCCATGAATTTGTAGGCAGTCTAAGAGTTCAATCATAAATTTGGGAGTCATGAATTTGGCATTGGTTTCAGTCTTACCAAAATGTATCTTCCTAACTCTAATCCAGTGACATCACTGTGGCCTTCAAATCTTAATCCCCAAGCAGGCGCAACTCCAACTATAAACACTGGGAGTTTTTCACATTATAAACTGTAAACCCCACATAACCAAGAGTTTGGTTGGGACTTTAAGTGTATAGAAAACTCAGATTTTAATCCCTATAAAACAAAAATAAAAATTCTTCAAACATATTTTAGCAAAAAGAAAATTTTTTAAGTACTTCAGTATTTTTATCTTTCTTGAGTGGGTCACGAGTTAAGGACAATCTGTCACCATAATTCTGAACTACTTGATCTTGGTATGCTTTTTTGGTCTAGTTTTAATGTTTCTCAAACCCAATTTCTCTTGTCTTCTTTAAAATGGACTAATCTCCAATCATCATGGAAATAAGTCAAGTAAATGAAAAATCATAAATTACATGGAGACTCACTAATTCAGTCAGTTTATTTGAAAACAAATGCCTGGGGCTTCAAAGAGAGGCAACTGCCTCAGCTCCAATTCATCGTATACGTCGGCCAATTTAACTTGCCAAGGAAATGATAGATGATTTAACAAAGTGAGTGGTCATTGTGACATTCTGTTCCATCCACAGACGTGTTGGGGGTGGGAACGAGGTGGTGGTCAGAGAAGGACAGAAAAAGTCTGGAGCATTAATTCTAAATCATGGTTTTTATGAAACACTCAAGCTAGTTACATTTCGCCCCCTAAGGAAGTATCATAAAACAACCCCAACATTTCCAAAGTTGAAAGCTTTCAATTCAATTCTCTCTTAATTATACATACTACAAAGCACCTTAAGGAAGTTGCAAATCCCCAAGGGCTATGAAATATAAGATTAGATATGTGCCAATCAGAAAATAATTGAAACTCCCTTATAGTTTGTTACATTATTGAAAACAAAAGCCATAAGTTATTAACAAGAACAACAACAACAAATGAATTCAAGACATAAGTGACATTTATCTTATAGGCATATTGTGGTTTCTAGGTGTAAATTACATCCATCATATCTATATTACAACTAGTCATGTGAGATGTGAGGGTAGATATTATTGTTTCATTTATCAAAAAAAGAAAAACTGAAGATTGGAAAGATTTAGTATATATATTCAAGGCCACACAGCCGATGAAGAAAACAGATATCCATAATTAATCCAACTTTCCATTATCATTCACCAACTATTAAAATGGAAGTGAGGAAAAGTATAAGAAAAAAAGAGGTATAAATATATTGCAGACTCTTAGATAATATTCATTCATTTACTCATTTAAAAATAATTTCATATATTAATCTATCCCACACTTTCTTATCAACTAGTGAATAAGGCAAGATAAAAAATAAAATATACTTTTAGAAGAAACAGGTTGTCGAACATAAAATTTTTAGAGTGGCAACTAGTTAGATGAAACTGGTGTGTTCTCATGACTTTGCCTCCATACCACTTGTAGAGTTGCTGAATTCATCTTTCCTTATCACCTTTTAAAAGTTTTTCTGAAGATATCTGGGATGAGAACTCTAAAGCAAATTCTATCTTGACAAAGTTTCATTATAAGGAAATTTTCTACCAGTTCTTACCTCAATAGCAAGTGGTTTATTCGAAATATAGTAATGTGTTATTGGGCCAAATTGCTTTTTAAAAAATTAATAAGTGCATTACGGTGAATTGATAATAGTGGAATCGGGTTGGAATTTTAACTTTTTTTTTTAAGTCTCAAATTTTGGATGGCTATAGCATAGATTGGCAAGTATAGACTTAGCCTAAGAGGTAATTTGGAAAAAGATTCCTGAATTCTTGTATTGATGTACAGGAAGTGGAAAGAAAATGTCAAATATAAATGTAAAACAGGACAGAATAAACTATTACAGCAGACCATGAAAGTGGCTCAGTTCAAACGGGCTTGTCTGGGAATTTTGTGCTATCCAGATGGGTCAATTTGATACATGCACTTATATACATCCTACAAGAGTCAACCAAAGTCTTTTATAACTGGAATGTATCACAAGCTGACAGCTTATGAAATACCAAAGTATTGAAATACAAGCACAGTGTGATGAAAATTAGAATAACATACAAAAATCAACTTTAATTACTTGTGCATTAATTGGATCCAAATTAGTTGTATACTCACAAGTAGAAGCATTTGGATGGATGATGCAGACATCCGTTTGAGTGTGGGCAAAGGCAGAGAGATAATTTCATTTCCAGCTGCTTTAGGAAGGAAACAGAGAAAATATGGCAAATATGATAGGCTAATTAAATAAATTAGATATTTGTAATTACTGTACAAAGAATTTCCATGTTATTTTGGACAAAGTCATTAGAAAACAAAGCAAAAATTTAAAAAAAAAGAAATAAGACAATGGATTTTCTAAATAAATATATAAATCAAAGTCTTGGAAACAAATACGAAAAAAATAAAGTGGAATAAATATAAAATAATGGAAGATTAAGCTCTATAAAATTTTATTTTGAAGCAGAGCCTCGTTATATGCTGGCGGCAACTGTAACGTTAGCCCACATGAAACCAGAGAGATTGCTGGAGGGGATGGCCACCTTTGGCTAAACTGCAGACAATCAGGTAAATTATCAGGAAAACCTGCTGCTCCTTTGCTCCTCCTTCCCTTCCGTCCTGCTATCTTCAGGAAAAAAAAAAAATGTACAATTGTCACAGCACATGCACCAGAAGTTTGTTCTGTTGGTACTACTTTTGTGTCCTTCTGTTTCTGGTCATTGTATGTTGAATTTATACCCTGACCCACAGAGCTGGATAAAATCCATTTTGTTAAGTCCCTTCATGTTTAGGGATCCTAAATAAACTACCTTCAACAGACTATTCCTGTGCCTGTGTCCAGATTTAAAGCCATGTAACACCTGGACTTTGTGAGCTTAACCTGCTGTGACAAATAAAAATAAATAAGAAAGTTTCCCGTAGTTGACAACCCAGGTGGAAGTTTTACTACAATTTCCATCAGTCATGGGGGCAGGCTTCGAGTGAAATAAACTGTATTTACACACAAGTATGCTCTGAGAAGTGGCTATATTATAGCTTTACACAACCTCTGAAACTTGCAGGGAGATCCACAGATATACGTAAACTGAAAATAATTCCTCTTGTCCACTTGAAATTTTTATTTATCTGTTGACATGCATCTCTTCTGTATCTAAGTAACTTGGACCAAGTGAGTTTTGCCCTAATTCAAGGGGAAAAAAAATCTCGGGACTCTATGTTGAATGACATAGATGCTTTGGAGGAAAAAAAGACAAGTGCTACACATACTCTCTCAGCTCTATATCTCACGCTGGTTCTGTGACTTAAGTTTTCCTTTTATTCTGCTTTACCAGACTGATGGAGTAGGGGAAATGTGACAATACCTTGGAAAACACTGTATAAAGACAAAAATAAACAAACCCCCACACAACAACAATATAAGAAAAAACACTGGTTAAAGAACTCAAGGATTTGAATCAAAATCTCAAAAGTATTTGTTTTTAATGAAACAAATTTTCCTAAATGTATGGTATAAAAATCCAAGATAGGTAAAAAAACAAGATTTCTGAGCGAAGACTTGGGGTAAAATATAAAAATGTATTATAAAGCTACCATATTTAATAAAGCGTGGTGATGTGGACACAAAAATAAAATCAGGCTAGAGTTCTAAGAAACAGAAAACCCTGCAGGAAATAAAAATGCTGTCTATGATAAGGACGGCACTTGAAAGCAATTGGAAAAGAATGACTTAGCCATTAAAACAATGAATTGAGATTTTCAGGAAAAAATAAGGTTATATCTCTACCTCCACCACACACAACAACAGGGTTTAAGCCATGTGGATGGTTTAACAATCTTAATATTTAAGAAGGAAAAAAACTTTAAAAGACCAGAAAGAAAATATAAATGAGTATTTGTCTGACCTTGAAGTGTAGAAGAACTTAAGCATAGAAGCTAAGAAAAATATCATAAAGGCAAAAGCAGAATGTTTCCACAACAAAAGCAGAAACATCTGAAGCACAAAAGCACAAACCAAAAGAAAATGACAGATCAGAAAAGCACGACAACACACATGGGAGATGAGTGGACACAGTCCTAATGAAGAACCAGGAATAAACGAAAAGGTGAACACATGAATGAGATTATACACAAAAGACAGGAACAGACAAAAAGAGAAATAGAAGTCATCATTCAACATACAAAGTAAGGTTTTATTCCACTTTTAAGCTGAGAAATATAGATTTCTCACTTTCTCTTTGGAAAATCTAAAAAATAAATAATACCCAGTGTTGTCTGGGTATAGCACACACTCGCATATCTTGCAGCCGGGAGTGTATGCTAAGGCATTTTGAAAAAATAAGTTGCCAATATGAATCAAGATCCTTAAAAAGGTCTATGCATCTTGGTTCAGCAATGCTGTATCTGGGGATTAATTGTATGGAATTAATTTGGAGATACACACTAAGATTTATGTATAAGGATAGTCATAACCGCTTTATTTATAATAGGAAAAATAACGTAAAAACTCAATAAAAAAGATGAGCTGAGTAAATTACAATACATACATTAAATGCAATAGCCTATAACCATAATAAATCCTACCTTCAAAGACTACTTAGTGACTTGCAAATTCTCATAAGAAAATCAGGATACAAAACGCTATATATACTTTGATTCAAATTGTGTTGTACACAGACACAAATACCAACACAGAAAAATACTATACTGAACCATAAGAAAATATTAACATGGGTCAAGTACCAACCTTGGATTTTAGTTGATTTAAATTTTCTTCTTCACATGTTTCTGCATTTTTTTTCCAAAATGCCTACAACAAATGGATATTGCTTTTCTAATCAAAAGACAAAAATAATATAAAATCCTGTGTTTGACCACAGCTTAGTCCACTATGTGAACTCGGCCAGGTCACTTTACCTTCTTTTTTGGTCTTCGTTTACAACCCACCATCCCAGCTATACTTTTCAGAGATAGATAGAGTGTTTAACAGCTTAGAAATAATAATAAAAAGATTACACATATTTAACATTGTTTGTTGCTTCCCAAAATAAGAGGACATTTATTACTCATCTCTGGTGCCTTCCTGAAAATTAGGAACGAATGCTCAAAAAATGGTTTGGGTTTTATAGTCAACAGAATTATTCTGGAAGATGTATTGAGCTACAGTTCCTCACTATAGTTGCTGATGGCAAAATGCTTACATCATCCACCAATTAATAAGCTAAAACTGAGCAGAAAGACTATTATAGTGTTGGCATGGAAAAGAAATCTTTCTACTGTGTTCTAGATATTTTTGTTAATGTGGAATACAAGTGTTTTATTAAGGAAAAGTTCAAGAAAATTTTGGCATTGCTTCCATTGATGCGTTGTGTCTGAAAGGCTGGATCATGATTGATCCTGGTTTTTAGTCAGGAGGCAGGGCATACTAATGTCTATCAGAGAGGGCTGAGATTGGTCTTGATATGTGCTAGTCCCTCATTGTTCTTTGCCAATTTCTAGCCAATGTGAAAGCTAAAATTATTATGTCGGTCATAAGAAAAGGGCCAAATAGGTGGCTGGATGCATGAGGTATACCAGGTGTATGGAAACAGACAGAGCAAGGGGAGGACTGCTGTGTTTCAGAAGATGGGCACTTGCATTTCGCTGGAAGAAGAGTACCATCACCAGCAAGAACAGAACGTACCATTATTTTACTCGACTGAGTCTCAGTCACCTTGACAAGGAGTGATATGCTGAAAATTATAAAATGTACCCTTTCATTATCCTGTTCCAGTGTGGTTTCTTTTTGTAATACTGAGGGGAAAAATAGTAATCTCGATGGTCATGTTTTTAATCTACCAAGAATCCTCTTACATTTGAGATCAGAGGGTGTACTACAGGGTAGGAAAAAAAATCAAAGGCAGAGGAATTTCTGATATTTACATTTTTTCAGTATTGAATTATAGAAACTAAGTTTCTGAGGTTTTGAGGATTCACCAAGCTTCAATTTCACAGAGCCTTTAGAAACGTTAAAAACTCACCTTTGTTGAATATCAAAGCTATATTCTATCTTTAATAAAAATTGGTGCGATGTTTTGAATGGAAGAGGAAAGAATAAGCCACTTCACCTTCATCATACTTTGTGAGAAGCCTATTATTTAGTCAGTAACCAACAACAGCAGGGATTTCTAATAGTAGTAACTCATGGTGGTAGTTATAATCTTAATCCTACTCTGATGCTCTGGTCCAAGTTGGTCATCTTTGTTTTTAGAAAGATTAAGTAAGCTGTGCTTTGTTAGTATGACATCAACCACAAAACACATTCTTTGATGGAGAAATTGAAAGAACAGAAATAAGTGTCACGTTCTATGGTTCCAGATAATAGCCTTCTCCCCCTTTAAATCACCGTATTTATTCATGTCTTCTGGAAGGTGAGTGAGACAAAGCTTCCCTAGGGAGCCATCAAGGCCATCAGAGTACCAGGGTATTTTCAACAAAAGCAACAGAAAGTTCACTGAATTCTTTTTCAGGGGCTCTTCTCTCATGGCCTCCTCCCCCTATTTTAGTGAGGGAAAACAAATTCTCCTCTGGGGGTTACCCACACGCTCCTTCTCAAAGCCCCTGCTTGAAGACTTAAGAATAAAACCTGTTTGCTCAGTTATATACAGTATGTGTAAAATTTTAGGTTACTGTATACTCAGCTTTCTCTAAGAGTGTAAGCATATTTATTTTGCAGACATCTGTGCCTTTTCTTACATGCAGGTAAAGGTGGCAGAGGCTCGCATGAGCGCCCACCATTTGTATCTGGACACACCTCAAGAGTCTTGGTGTCAAGTAGGGGCAAGTTCAGAGCTAATTTGCTAAGCACTTTAATCAGCACGTTCAATAATAATGAAAAGATTTTTTTTTTTTTTACTATTTATCATTATTGAGTTTAAGAAATCATCAGTCATGTTGGAAAGAACATGGACCTTGAAGCCAGTATTACCTTGATTTAATCTCAGCTCTAATTTACAGACTCTGTGATGAGATACACATTACTTAGTCATTCTGACCCTCAAGTGTCTTCATCAGTAAATAGCCACATTTTGGGTGCAAGAATCAAACGTGACAGTATGATAAGTGAGGGTGGGGTTTTAAATACCTGGTTAAAATACACCAGAAAATATAAAACAGAATATACTTCCTGTCCATTGAAGATTTGTTCCCTTCTTATCCAAAACATTGAGTATGCAGTGATTTTTAAGAAAAGTTGTTTGAATGTTCAAATTTTAAGTAATAATTGAAATAAAGAATTGGCACTTTTCCCCCTCATTTTTCTTATTTGAAGGCTGACGTTCAATTACTTAGTTTTTATTCCTTTAACATCTCTCTTTGCCTCTAGCCTGTAAGTGTCAGGAGGTTAGGGACCAGATCTGGTTCCTCTTCATTGCTTTCCTGGTCCCAACACACAGTAGGCATTCAACAGGTTCGTGTTGATGGAATGAACTTTTCGAAAACTAATGAACCTCCTTTAAGAGAGTGAGTGATGAATGTGACGGACGAACATACCGCCAGCCGCACTGACCTCCCCGATTCACTAAGAGCTCAGTAGAAGACAGGGGAGCTACATACAGGTTAGGAGACATCTGACCTCTGCTCAGTCCACTAAATCCTTATGATCCCGGGTACAAAATAATATCTCCAATTAATTTCATTTTGCACTTCCAGATGACTTTGTTACTTGATTCCAGAGTTGGGAAAAGAATAAGCAAATGTTCTTGTCTACGGAAGTGACGGAAGAGGCCCAGTATCTACCCCCTTATTGTTTGGCTGCCCTGAAGATCCCTGTAATGAGTCCAAGAGACCGATCAGTGACGTCTCACGAAAAAACAGGTCCGATCTCCCTGCTCTACCGAAACGCTAGGCAGCCAGCGAGTGGGAAACCGGGGCAGGGGAGGTTTAACTTTACATTTTACTATCTGCCACTTCTTTTGAACAGCATGGGTGGCGCTGGGGCCTCTGGCACTGTTCCCAGAAGCACTGCCCCTGCCAAGCAGAATTTGCACCTTCACAAGTGCTGATTGGCTGTGATAGAAAGGTATGGTCCCCTTTTGGAAGCAGCTTTCTGGGAAAGATATTATGCTTTCAGTCCAGGGAGGGCCCAAAGAGAGAGGACTACTTGTCTGGGACTAGGAGGCAGCAGATCATCCGATTCTTTCCTCATTCCGTCTGTTCATTCTACCATTGATATTTCGAAGACTTAAGTTGCCTAGACACAGATCATAGAAAAATTAGAAAATAGGAAAGAAATAAGGTTTCTCTTTTTTTCTTTCTCTCTTTTTTTCTTTTTTACAGAGTATTATAAAAAGTTTGTTTTCCTGGCTAAGAGCAGCAAACGTACAAAGCTTTCTTCGTTAGGGTTTGCTATTTAAACCATCAGCTCATTCTGCAAGAACATCAAACATGTGTCTACCAGATGCTGGGGAACAGCGCAGTCCTAAGGATCTGACTCAAGTGAACAATAATCCGTGGACAGCGGGTGTGAACCTGAGCTGGGCCAACACCTCATCAGACCGAATGGCTAATTGATTTCAAAATTAGACTTGGTATTTCTGAACAATAATCTTAAAAGGCAGCAATAAAATACATCAGGATCCTTTGAGCTAGCCAAGCTTTCATCCAAATGGCTTATTGCAAAGAGCTGGCACACCTGAACTTCGGCACAGCCCAATAAATCCCAACACAGCAAATGGAAACCACATTTGGCACTGGAGGCTTGTCAGGAGAAGTTTGTATTCAGGAGGAAACATGATTTTTTATTTTGAAAATAATTTTTGGGTTAGTGGCAGGAAGCAATTCATTGAATGCATTTTACTTTGACACCTGTGATTTATGCAATAAAATATGCATACTAGGTATCTGAAGGCTTTGGGGTGTCACCTAATCTTTGGAACACCAGGAGCAGCCAGGGAGCAGCAAGGGTTATAGTAGTTCCATTAGTGATAACTTAATCGCATGTGTAGGCCTACCCCTTTGAACTCTGAAGAGCTGTTTTGTGGCATCGGGGTCCAGAAGGGTTTAAATCTGACTGCACCGCAGTGACAATAAATTATACCAACTATTTTAGAAATGCTTGGAATCTTATCTTGCCTTCAGAGTGAGCAAACTAAGATTACAATCCCCGGTTGAAAATATGGCATAAATTCTGAGAACAAACACCTAAGATTTACACGGCGGCAATGGTGAATTTCAGTACTCTTCTCCGGCGACATGTTATTAGAAATCCTCCAGATACATATCGAAAGGTCTTATTTAAAAAAAGAAAAAAAGAAAAGGAAAGGAAAGGAGGCAAACAATAGGGTACATCTGACTGGGTAAAGTGGATTCAAAAATTGATGGCTTGCGTAATCCTTGTAAAAATGAGATTCTTATTTTAACTTTCTGGCTATTTTAGGAGAAACACTTTTGGCATTTTCTTTACACGTATTATCCAAATAATTGACTCAATTTTTAAAATTAAATTTTATGTAAAAGCTCTGCTCAACGGATGTTTTAGTGAGTCTTTTCACTTCCTTGCTAGACTCTATCCAAAGATAACAACATATTTCATAGAGGGAGGAGGGAAAAGAAAAAAAAATTAAGGAAAAGAAATGGACTCACTAGCATGGGTCTAACCCAGAGCTCATGCGGTGAAGAATTTTCTAGAGAATTAGGAGGGCAGGGAGTGACCCTGGAGACCTTATCTGCAATTGAAAGTATTTTTCCTTTTTTGGGTTCTCCCTTTTTCAGGGCAATAGCTCTCTGGCTCCTCAAAAAGCTGACAACCTAAGAGCAATTGTGATTATGATTTTTTTTCACTAAGAAGTGACTCCCAGCCATACTGAGCTCAGTAGGAGGTGACTGCCCCTTGGGAATTCGTGGTTAGAGATCTGAAGAAAAAAGTCACATGTGAGTCCTATCCTCCACTCCTCCGTTAATTCTCTTGATGATCCTGGACACATCTTCCTCTCTGGCCTTCAGTTCACTCATTTTTAAATGATGAGAATCAAACCAGATGATGTCTAAGGACTATTTCAGTTCTAAAATATTATAAAGCCATAAAATAGCTGCTTCAAAGTTGGTATAAACAAGCTTGGTGCATGCACTGCTTGAAAGAAAACGTTAAACGGAAGAAATATTTAGGCTGTGATATTTAATGAACTGGATTAGGACACATGCAATGGTTTTAGAAATTTGGTTTATAGCCACATTTTTCAGCATAATGAGATAGAGAACTAATCGACAAAAACTTTAATGAGAAATGCTATTTGAAGTGGAAATGATTTTTTAGCTGGAACTAAGTAGATGGAAAAATCACTCATTAACTCCACTAGCACAGGGCTAAAGCAAAATTTTCCAAAATAAAATTAGTTTCTGAGAGCACATCTCTCAAATCACATTCTTCATTTATCTAGTTAGCCAGCATTCTCTGAGTGATTCTTTTATAAAGACAAATGAATACTCAAGATATACAAATACTCCAGAGAATTACTAATGCAGAGTGTTGAATTCTGGAGAGTTTTAGATATTGTGAAGATTAACTACTTGGTGTTCTGTTTATGTATTTTGTCAGTATACAATAAAAGAGTAAAGCATGTATTTAGTTTCAAATGTTGGAATCTCAAAAGTTGGAATCCAAAATAGTGTTTAAATTACAAAAACACTTTTATGGTCTATGTTCAAATCCAAAATTCTTAGGGTTTTCCATTTTAATGTATATTTAGCAATTAAAATTTGTGTTAATATGACGTGTCATCTATACCTTTAGATAATTTTATCTGGAATCTGTTTTTTTTTTTTTTTTTTTTTCTGAGAGAGAGAGAAACAGAGCTCATGTGTGATTGGGGATGGAGTGGGGGAAGGGCAGAGGGAGAGAGAATCTTAAGCAGGCTCGATCTCACCCTGAGATCATGACCTGAGCCAAAAGCAAGAGTCACCCAGGTGCCCCATCTGGAATCTCAAGTAATACATTTTAGAGGGTACCTATTTTTATTTTGTTCAATATGCCTTTGGTCTCACTTAAGTAATTCTTTAATTTTTGTGAAATGACGATAATAATGACAATAATATTTAACAAATGTATTCTAGTCTGCCAAGTGTTTTAAAAGCAGTGACTCATTTAAATTTCACAATAAACCTGCAAGGTGGGTACTATTATATCTGTTTTACTTATGAAGAAAGCAATTGTAAAAAGGTTAAGTAACTTGCCCTACATAGCACAGTAACTTTTAACTGGCCATTGCCCACCAGCTCTGATTTTCTACAATAAGCACCATTACAACTGCAAAGAGTGTCATCCACATTCATTTATTCGTTTATTCCACAAATACTCATTGGTGGCCTGCTAAATGGCAATCACTACTCTAGGTATAGGGGACAGCAGCAAATTTACATTTTAGGGCTGGGGATGGGCAAATAAATGAGTAAATATATAAATAAACAAGATTATTTCGGTTAGAGGATAAAGTACCAAGGGCCACCACGTCTAGCCACACAAGTTGTGACTCTAAGTATTGTGAAGAAAATAAAGCAGGATGGTCCAATGGGTAGTGACCAGGGGTGATTTTAAATTAAGTAGTCAGAGAAGGCTGTTTGGAGGAGGTAGCATTGGAGCTGAGATTTAAATGACAAAAAACCACCAGCCTTGGGAAGATCCTGGGCAGGGGCACCAGGCCGAGTGAACGAGTGAACAACTGGTATGAAAAGTTTGAGGCAGGAACACGTTTTCTGCGGATAAGAAACATATAGGCGGCCAGTGAGGCTGGAGCCCGGTAAGCAGGGAAGGGGAGGGAAGACGACCAGGGGTGGGGGTGGGGATGTGGACTAGACCACATGTGGCCTTTTAGCCATAGTAAGGAGCATAAAATGCATTACTAGAATACTAATGTAAACTTTCCTGTTAAACTATTGTCATTAGCATTTATAGAGGTAAAGCAGAAGCTTGAGAACTTTTCTGACTCCTGGAATGCTTGGAGATTTTAGGGGCAAAAAAAAGAAAAACTATAGACCATCTCTCTGGAAACACACACTCACACAGATATCTGCACACGATTTCAGGAGGTATCTGGATTCATGTTCTCCCAGGAGATTATATGTGGGCCCATGGACTTCGGGTTCAGAGAAATCACAAACACGATTTGACAGTGAACTAAAATGAATTGTAGTCATTAAATAATAAGTATAATCCACACTTAAGTAGACAGTTTTCCCCCCAAAAATTATATAATCCAGTCCAGACTGTAAGCCACACTACCCCACACAAGGCTAAGTTTCCAGTTTCAACCTCAGAGGTAGATTTTTTAATTTTAACAGACCCCCAATCTCCATTTTACAATTCTTCCATGCAAAAGCCAAATTCTAAAAGCCAAGAACAATAGTTTCATAAATCAATTACCAGAAAAATTTCACCTCACCGATGTGAGATTATTTTTGATTTGTCTTTATTTGTACGACTCCTATGTTTTGTGGCAGAGATAATAATGTTTGGATTAAAAAGCGATGCCTTAGTCTTCATGGTTATGGTGATAGATGAGAGATAGATGATATAGACAGGTAGGTAGGTAGGTAGATACGTAAGTACGTAGGTACATAGATATTTAGATAGTTACATAGATCCCTACATCCCCTCCAAAAAAAATATAAGAATTCTGCAACACAGGAGGCCTTGGGCCTCAGAGGTAAGGAAACATGGACCCGTGTAAGTTTTCTCTCTTCTGAAATGTTTCTTGATATGTTCGAGATCCCAAACATAAGTCAGCATCCAGGGCTCTAACCAGCTGGTGTTCTGACGGGTTTGAGATGACAGCCTTGTATTTCCTCCGAGCAGACCACCTTGGGAGTACGAAGGCTACAGGACACCGTGAACATTCTCCCTCAGCGCATAAAACACACCTGTACCAAATTAATTTGTGCTTATCCAGTGTGAAGTTCACAGGGCCCCTCAGCCTTTCTTACCTATGAAGGGTGGTCTATTGACTTAGCTGCTGTGCAAAACAAGCCCAGGCAGGGAGCCCCAGCCTCTCGAGGGGCTTTTCCAGGAATTATTCCTAACATATTCCCAAACTTGTTTCTTCCTTTGTTTTCTCCATTCTTATTTAACGTTTATTTATATAGTGTAGCTTTGTATTTTCAAGGCATTTTGACCACCATTTAATTGCTAATCCATCCCACATTGTTGTAAAGTCGGCATTATTCTCCTCATGCTGGGGAGAGACCCAGAAACGGGTTAAGTAATTTTCTCAAGGAATCCGAATGTGAGTCAGTGATTAGGCTGCAATTAGAACTCAGTTTCATATGCGCAATGTTCTTTTCTCAGGTCTCTGGGGCACCACGTTATTATCCGGGAAACGTTCCCAAAGACCAAACTAATTATCCCTAGCTATGATGCTTCTGCCTAAGAAATAAACACTTCTGGGGGCAGAAGAGGAGGGAAGAACTGTAAAGAAATAAATTTCCTAATTTTCCACAATGTATTAATGTATTGAATGTAATGAATGTATTACCTCTTCTTCAGTCTTTGTAAAGTCATCCCCCAGTATTTTAATATACTCTAACGTGACGACTGACAACCTAAAACAATTATACTTTCAAAAAATAAAACAGTGAATTAAAACTATTAGAGTTGAACTTCAGTTGAGTACATTCACTTACTTATTTTACTTTGTGTGCTCAATTGAAAAGTTAAACTTAATCTTTGCAAGTAGTGGAAAACCAGAAAAGAATGCATATTTGATAAGCCTCTAGCTGAGATCTGTCAAAATTAAAATATTTTTTTAATTCAGTCCATAGTTGTTTTGAATATGAAAATCTGACAGATGGCTCAAGAAGGAAAGGAGGGCACATTGGGAGGAATATTCTTCTCTAGTTTTCTCCAATTCTCTCTCTCCACTAGGTCATGTTGTGGACACCCCTTAATTATGTTTTTTCTTCCCCTGCTCCTTTTGGGATCCCCATAACTGACCTTCACCATTTAAATGCAAGTTGCATCCAGGTTTTTCTTAACCTATACCTCGACCCCTTAGGTCATTGTAGGATCTGCTATTGTCCACCAAAATTTCCCTCTGTATCTATTTCAGGTCTCTAGAAGTCCAATTTGACAACTCAGTTTTTTATTTTATTTTTACACTGCCTCACTTCCCATCAACGTCAGTGATAATTCTCTTGAGTCTTTGGACCATCTCCTCTTTCATATATGTTTTAAAGAAAAGTAACACATTTCTGCTTATAATGTGTTATAATCTCTCCCATTTTCTACCCCCCAGAAGCCCAAATGACTCCATCTTTCAGTGGAATTCCTCACAGCACCACCAACATAATTGCCCTGTGTTCTTCATTCAGATCACATCAGAACCGTCCTGAAAAACCTTTCAGTGGTTCTCAGGATTATAGCTCTCACAAATGAGCTATGTAAACCATGCTGCTTGTTCTTCAAATACCACACTTATATGTTCCCTGAAACAATTTAGGGTGTTCCTTTTTCTCCAATCATGGCCCAATTTGTTGGTCTCTAAGGGCTTGGAAGAATTCTTTCTGAACATTCCCTAGATTTCCACTTACACATGTAATAGCCTCTTCTGTTCCATCCCACACATTGTAATTTTCTTCCTTTAATCTTGAACTCTTCTCCTTTCACCAAGTAGTCTTTCCTTATTAACATTACATGCCCCCAATCTCTCCACTTACCAATTGTTTATTACTTCTCTTTTCATACTTCGGTTTTTTAAAATTCCTATTTGGTAAATTCTTCTTGTTATTCTCACATCTGTCTTGCCTTTGTCTCAAAGGACATAGTCTTTATAGCTAGTGAATCACAAACACGCAATATCAATTCGATGCCATGCCCTTAATTATCTGTTGTCAATTTGCTTTAAAAGAGAGAGAGAGAGAGAGATTGAAAGATTTAATGCACCTTTTTCTACCAGAAAAATATCTCTGGATTTTTTTTTTAATTTCTGTTTATTTGTGTTGCCTGTATGTTTTGTAGTAGAGATGATGACGTGTTGGATTACAGGATGATGCCTCTTTCTCCGCTGGTTATATTGCTATATACAGTGTTACTATGTATAGGATAGAGAGAGAGAGGGGGAGAGAGAGAGAGAACTCTATGTATCTATCAGAGGTGAGTTGAGTGTAGAGTCAGTAGACACCAGAGCCAGACTGCCTTGGATTATATTCCAGGTGAAACCTTAATTATTAACTCTGTGCACCCAATCAAGTTAACTTCTTTGTGCCTCAGTCCCCTCACTGGTTACACAGAAATAATCATAGTACTTACCTCTTAAAGATGAATGTGAGGCTGTAACAAGAAACTGTACTTAAAGAAATTTTTTAAAAATTTTATTTATTTGAGAGAGCGAGAGAGAGAGTGAAAGAGAGCACGATCTGGGGGAGAGGCAGATGGAGAGGGAGAGGAAAGGCAGACACCCTGCTGATTAGGTAGCCTGATGCAGGGCTCCATCTCAAGACCCTGAGATCATGACCTGAGCCAGAGGCAGATGCTTAACGGACTGAGCCACCAAGGTGCTCCTGTACTTAAAAAACTTACTAGTGTCTGGCACAAAGTAAATACTCAATAATATATAACATTATCACCTTTAAAATTAGATTGAGTTTCTCATGTGACTTTCAACATACTGGCTTGGTGGAAAAGCGTAGAGAGCAGAGTGCAAAAGAACATACTACCAGCTTCAAAATAATTTATAATATCAAATATTGAGTGTGGTTAGTGTTTAAAGTCACAAATTTAATATAGTGTTTCCTACTGAGAAATTTCTTATTTTAATCATTCAGGTAGTAAAATATGCATTTATTTAAAGGAAATATATACACACAGATATAGGAATTTCTCTCTAGGTTCTCAATATTGAATAAATGCATATGTAAATATAAATGTTCTTCCCTAAACAGTGAAAAACCATTGAAATCTTGGTAGTGAGCAATTAAGAGGAGGCTTGTAACCCCATGAGAGAAACAAGCTAAATTGTAGATGAACCAGAAGTTTTAAAGGGAGAATCAGAGAAAGAGACAGTAACAAAGAGAACTCCTAGGGTGGAAACAAATCTCAAAGATTCTCTTCAAAGATCACACCCTCTTCACCAATCCAAATGGCAAATCCTATAATAGAGTTCTCATCCTACTGGATTGTTAGCCCTAAAAATTCATTCACAGCAGTGTCTGTATCTGTCCTCCAACAGCCATTTACATGTCCAAAATTTCCCAAATCTATAATCAGTAAAACGATAATAAATGAACCCACTAACATAACTCCCTAGTACCATTGTTCCACATAGAAAATCATCAAGTAATATTCAGTAAATTTAATTGACTAATGTTTTACTGTAAGTATAAAAGGAAAACCAACATGACCTGGATCAAATTTGTGAAAATAATATAGCAACTTGGCAGGTATTTACATGATTAAATAAAATAAGCCCTGTGAACATCTAACAAGTTTAGGAGTAATTTTGATAGTTTCAGAGCTGAAATACAAGTTATTTTCTTAATAAAGTCAGAAAAGATTACCAGTCAGAATTGCATAGTGAGTTGAGACTGTGAGCATCTTCCACTCACTGGACACATGGCAGCAGTAGAAATATAGAAACTAAAACTTGAAAGGATAAAATAGAACTCAAAAGCAAAATAATCATTTATAATGGATTAAAAACGAGCCAAAGCACAAAGCTCTGAGTCATATTCAGGTCTGACCTAACAGCAGGCAGTAAGTAGTAGCTGGGAAGGGACAGGGTCTAAAATGTGCTTGAAAATTGGGTTTCCTACTCTTGAGTAGAGGCCCAAATAAGCCACTCAGGGGCCAAGACTAACTGGAAGATGTGGAACTAGGGAGAGCATGAGAGGGGCAGGTGGGGGAGGAGAAGAAGAGGGGAGAGGGAAAAGCAGACACCCTGCCGATCAGGGAACCTGATATGGGGCTTGATCTCAGGACTCTGAGATCATGACCTGACCTAAAGGCAGGTCCAAGATTAATTGGAAGATGTGGAACTAGGGAGGCACATTTTAGGCCCTGTCCCCGGCCCCCAGCACCCTGCTAGGCAGGCATGGCCAAGAGAACCTGACTCCTTCTCTGGAACAGTTCCCCGGCATAGAAAAGAAGAGAATCCGGGGGCAGTCGGCTGAGGATACTGAGACTTCAGTGCTGCTGCCCAGGCCTACTTACAGGGAAATGTTCCATGCCAGGAGAAGCTAACTGAGAAGGCCTGGGTCTAGCATCTGCGCTCAGAGCTCTCCTCATAGACCAGGGCAATCCCTCTGGCAGAAGTGGGCAACTGTCCTGGCTATGGTGTGGCAGTAGTTTTGCTTAGGGGGAGAGAAGGATTAAAACAACAAAGAGCCCTACAACTCAACTCAAGGTTAACTGATTGTATTTGGAACTGGGTATGGGTAAGTTCATGGCTAAGGGTATCGTGGGAAAAAACCGAGATCTTGGTGCTGAGCAATTTCGGAGGAGGCTTGTAACCCCATGAGAGAAATAAACTAAATGGTAGATGAACCAGAAGCTTAAAAGGGAGAACCGGAGAAAGAGATAGTAAAAAAGAGAACTCCTAGGGTGGAAACAAATCTCAGTTTCTCTTCAAAGATCACCCCTACCAAGTGGACCCAATTTAACGAGTCAGACTGTGGAGCAATTTATGCCCCAAGGCATTGTCAGAAACAATAGAGCGATCCTATCCGCCCGCCAGGAGGGGAAGCTAGAAGCAATTTGTGTTTTTAAGAGAGGCAGTCAGCTAACAGAGAAGTCAGGGAAAAAGAGCACTGCAAAATCCTTTCCCTACTAAAGGTGATTGTACACACGTCAAGGCTGTGTCCACTGCAAAACGACATCAGAGGCTGCTCCCAGAAGGAGAGCTAGCCTTTACTAAAATAGTCCACCCAAGTCACAAAACGACCAACATGGAAACAACAAGCCTTTTTGTGGGGGGGGGGGATTGGCACCAGTAGTTGCTTTACTATATTATCTAAAATGTCCAGGTTTTAACCAAATACTGTGAGACGTGCAAAGAACCCGGTAGGTATTACCGACAGGGGAAAAAAACAGGCAACAGAAACTACTCTGTATGATACTATAATGACAGATACGTATTAATAAACACTTCTCCAAACGCATAGAATGTGCAACAGCAACAGTGAACCCTAAGGTGATCTATGGGTTTTAGATGATTCTGTTGTGTCCATACAGGTTCAGCAGTTAGAACACACGTACCACACTGGGGCGGGAGGAGGCTAGTAATGGGCGAGGATATGCATGTGTCGGGGCAGGGAATATATGAGACTCTCTGTACTTTACTTTCAATTTTGCTGTGAGCCTAAAAAGGACTTTAAAAAAATTAGTCTTTAAGTATGAAAAAAAAAAAAGAATACATAACTTAGAAGGAATATAAAGGTTGGCAGTATTAATCAGCCAGGTATCAAGTTTTATAATAAAGCTACTGTAGTTAAGACAACATGGAAATCGTGCAACTACAGACACGTATTGCCCAAAGGAGAGCTCGTCTACAGAAACGTTACAGAAAAATGTTAATATTACAAAACAGTCTGGAAAAGACTGAAAGGAAAAATGTTTGATAATTTCTTATCTGTATGGTAACATAAAACAAAATTAGATCCTTACCTCATACATTATATGAAACAAGTTCCAGATGGACAAAAAGTCCAAATATAAAAAACTAAGCAATGATATCTTGAGAGGAAAATTATTAGATAACATCATCATGATGAGGTCGCAAAGAATTGTTGAAATATACAAGAAAAAAAGTCATGAAGTGGAAGAGTGATACATTTGACTAAATTGCACGATAAAATTCTTTTTCTAAACACACTAGAAATGAAAATATAGGATTATATCTTTATGATTTTGGAACAGGGAGTGTGATATTGTGATATAAGAAATAAATCTTTTGGTCTTTGTTCCCAGCTCCAGGTCAGAGCTTCTAAAACCCCTGTAATTTCCTGGAAAGACTATAGGAGCATCTTTTGTTAATATTTGGGTTTTGTAACCAGTTCCTGAAATAGCTCAAGGGTGATAAAGGTGTAGGACTGTCTTCTGTTATGTATCAAGCCCTGTTCAACCACACCTGAGTTTATGTTAATAAGGTGACTTTTTAGAAGCTTCTAGGGATGGGGAGCTTGTTGCTAGGGGAACCAACCATATGATTCGAGGGTTGGAACTTTTAGCCCCACCCTCAGTCTCTGGGGAAGAGGGGCTGGAAACGTACAGAATCACCAATGGCCAATGACGTAATTCATCTACCTATGTGATGAAGTCTCCGCAACCCTAACCTAAGGAGTTCAGGGAGCTTCTGGGTTGGCAAACACATTGAAGTGCCTGGAGATTTGGCTGCACAAAGAGTTTTATGTTGTTGTGGAGTGGTGTGTTGACTCCACAATGCCTTTAGGAACCTGAACTTCTGCCTTTCTCTCCAGCCATCTGTGGCACGTGGTTTTGTCTCTTATGCCCCTCCCTTCCAGTCACAAGATGACCGTTCCACCTCTACATTACATTTTCTGTCCAGACATGAAAAAGAAAGAGAGAAAAGTCGGTCGAATCTCTTGAAATAACTTTCTAAGAAGCCTCACTCAAAGTTTCTATTGCATCCTCATTGGCTAGACCTGTGTTACATGGCATCTGTATCAGCAAGAGAGACCTGGGAAGGTGATCTTGTAGCTGGGCATGCTCCCTTGAACAAAAGCGGAGTTCTGTCAGTAAGAGGAGGACAATGAACAGAATTGAATTGGAAGCCATTGTTTTATGCATTCCAAGAGGACCTTCGTTTTGAGTCCTGTTCGCTTGACTAGAAATGATTTGGGGGCGACAATCTGATTGGAAATAAATTTATTTGATTTTATTTGAGCCTCTATGCACTGCTCTTATTAAAATGGCACGTCTGTTTGGGGTGTGGACGGAGGAGGAAGAAAGTAGTAGATGGAGCTGATGGGTGTGGAGATTCTGGAGTCCCTGAGAGTCCTCAGGTGAAACACGGCTTCTAATAATTTTGCTTTTAACATCTCTGGGCACAAACGCTTCTAATCAAGTTTTCTTTGCTTGTGGATTAAATCAGGGAAGTGCAAAGATCACAACTCTGGTTAATAATGTGTTTTCATGAGGGGGATTAACTGGATTTTGGCAGAATTGTGCTTTTCTCCTTCTTTTTTTTCCCTTCTCTTCTCATGGTCTTAGAGGAAGAAACTATTAGAACTAATATTTTTTAAAGAGAAAACAATATTCCTCCCATGAGAGATCTTGCCTGAAGCAACCTCTTTTATATGGTGCTTCCTAAGGCAGTAAATCCAGCCTTTTATAGACAGAGCACAACACAGGTGTGTTAGAGCCGCACTAACGAGCAGCACACGCTTTTCGTGATGTTCTCATTTGTGGTGTCATCAGGGTCCAAGAAAGCAAAAATATTACAAATTTAAGGGGAGGGAAAGGAAGATTCTGAGGCTCTTTTAAAAGTTAGGTATTCTGGGAATCATAAATAAAATCAAAACTTTGACTTATTACAGTGCACCCCACTTACAGCAAACCATTCACCGGTGAAAATTACACGGAGAAAGAATGTTTTAAAGTCTATAAGAAAAGGGGGAATAAAACAGGTTTTCCTGTGATGTCAGTTCAGGTCAACCTTGACCAACCTCCATTCTCGAATCAAAGTTTGGCCCAGTACCTCGATCTTTATAGAAGTTCTGTTAACAATGGCTTTTAAGCAGGGTAAAAACTGAAACCAGATTAATTGACTTGCCTCAAGTCTTAACTTCCCTGGACACTGCAAACCAAGCCTTGGACTCCTTAAAACTCTAATTGGCTCATCTACAAAAGTCAACTTCAAATTTTTTCTTGGTGTCATTTGGGAGGATCAGTCCTATTACAGTCAAAGGTGGTTATGCTGGGGGGTGCCTGGTTGGCTCAGTCAGTTAAGCATCTGCCTTCTGCTCTGGTCATGATCTTAGAGTCCCAGGATCGAGCCCTGAGCCAGGCTCCCTGCTCAGTGCAGAGCCTGCTTCTCCTTCTGCCCCTCACCTTGCTCGTGCTCTCTCTCACCCTCTGTCTTTGTCTCTCTTGAGTAAATAAATACTTTTTAAAAAGAGGTGGTTGTGAATCTTCAGAATCTCTCTGCAACTACAAACAACATCTGGATTAATAAGAACCGTTTTGGATAAGGACATACGCTTGAGCTCCTAATCGTACTCATAAGAAATAATGAAGACACGCAATTCACAATCATTCCCTCTTCCATTGCACTAAAGTTTAAAATTGCCCTAGATGCTAATATGTGCAAAAAAGTTCAAGGACGCTTCCACTTTGATTTTTAGCCCCAACCATCAGGCAGTGAAGAGCAAGAGAGTAAAAGCACAGGGACGAGCCAAAGTATCAGCCTTTTATGGTTAATGTTATAGTGTGTGGGGGTGAAAGATGTGGGAGAAAATAGAAGATTATATTTATACATTCTGGACTGTTTAGTCCCTTCCAATGGCCACTGATGACTCAGGAGTTGCGAAGCCCGTCACTAGAGGGTGGGATGAGGTCAGAGAGACACTGGACCCCACCCAAAGCCTAGTTTGAGCCTTCCTAGAGAGGAAGGCAGGCCAGTCACATTCCAGTCAACTGGCAGATGACACCAGAGCCAAACAGGGCAGGTGCAAGAACCAGGGTCCTGGAGCACAGTTAAAATTAGAGTTGACTGGAGTTGATGAGGACAAAAGGAAACTGAGAAACACATCTCCATTTGGGAGGGCTCAGTTCTTTGCAGTGGCTTCTTACAAAGGTATGTGCCCTTCCCTGCCCCCAAATATCATGCTACCTCTGGTATTTGAGGGGCCGCATTTGACAATATTTCATCAGGTTGTCATCTCCCCTGCACACACCTTTCTAGTTTTGACACATTTCACACAGTTGTCATACCCACTGTCCTCAGACAAGTCTGTGTGCTTCGGACAAACAGAGCTGTGCGAATACAAATGTCTGTAACTGATAAGGAATGAGGCATCTGGAAGATTTATTGCAGCTAAGACCAGAAAAGAACGCTATCCCTTCTCTTCCCCTCCTTGGAAATGGATACCTTCTCATATTTCCATCTAAACACTCCTTCCAATTTTTTTTTTCTTTTTCCAAAGCCGAGGTAATTCTTCCATGTGTCAAATCTGTCCCCTTCATCTTCTATGCAGAATATCATCATGTCTGCCAATCTCTGCTTTTGAATTTATGTTTTCCTTTTCTCTAACACCACCTACACTAGACCCTGGTCACATCAAACCCGGATTATTTTAATAGTTTCCTAATTTGATGGGCTGGTCCCAGCCTTTCCTCTCCCCTACCTATTTTCACTGTGGGACCCCTGTGCAGTCTCCTTACCTGTAATAATGAGTCTAAATCCCTCCTGTAACACTTAGGATCTGGGCCACCTTCATCCCACCGCATTTCCCGCCTACCTCTTCTTATCACTCATCTCCCTCTTTCCAGTTTGGCCATGTTTTCCTCCACTTCTTCTAATCAATTCTCTGCTTACAATGACTTCTCCTTCCTCTCCAGCTATCCAAATGCTACTTATCCTTCCAAGTTCATGTCAAATTATCTCCATTAAGTCTCTCTGAAAAACTTGGTCCCTTTAAATTCCATAGCCCTAACTGTCCATACCACATTTAGGAATATAGAAGATTATGTTCTGGTTTGTGTTATTTAATTCTTGTTTTATAAGTTCAAGTTTGCCTCCTTACACTGCTCTTTAGGGCGACGACTTTGTGATACATTTCTCCTAAATTAAGCTGTAGCCCCTTCAGGGGACATGCAAATATCACGCTCTGCATACAATGGTTGTTTGATATATATTCATAAAATTTGTCTGAAAACATGAAAAAAATTACGTTAAGAAGGACTCTTGGAAAGTCAGCTTGGGATTGGAGAGGTTTAAACATTTTATCCGCAAGAATTAGTTTGAAGACACACACGAGGAATGAAATACTCTGCTCCCCCTGACCTTTGGACCAGCAACAATGCTGGCACATTATACTCTATTTTTTGGCCCTTCTACCACCGTTTCTGGGCTCCTTAATTGGCCTGCATTCCAAGTTCATCACTGGAATGTAAGACATCACCTACACATTTAAATAAATAGTTAACTCTGACCTCTTGCTTTTCCAAGTGAAACAGTGTTTCCAAAAGTGGGACCCCCCCCCCAGCTCTGCCAAAGCCTTTGTAACTTGGGGAAAGTTCTGTGTAATCTCCTCACATCCCTGTGTTAAATTCACCTTCTCTTCCCCTGAAAATAATGCTAAAGCAAGACAGGGGTAAAAATCAGAGCCCATGGGAAATAGAAGGATTAAGTAAATTTGATTTTAAACTGAGAAACAATTTTCATTCTAAATAACTTGCCTACATGGTACCTTAAGTTAAACAAAATAATATGATTTTTATTAAGCATCACAGAAGCAGAGAGCCTGGGTGAAGTTGCATCTAGCTGGGGATCTGCTCAGCATCAGATATCTGATTAGCAAACACTATAACAAAGGTAGAGAATATATCCAGAATATGAAAATTGATTAAATCACAAAGAGTGAAAATTCTCTTCAATTAGATCTTACCTATTCCATCTTCGGGGACTATGGCAAAATTATTTAAAGTATGGAAACCATGTAAATTTTATAAAATCATCAAGGAAAGGAAAGTTGATTTTAGACCAGTAAAATAACACCAGGACTGGGATCAGGGGAAACTGAACTGACATGCATTATCTACCACCAGAAGTAGAATCTGGGAGTCATCAATTAATTTTGAATAAGAGCATCTCATTTTTATTCTTTTTTAACACATGTGGCTTAGAATTTCAATCATCAAACCATCATGGGTTGAAAATACCAAGCTGGCTGACCAAATCTTTGTGTAGACCAGATTAGCATTCAATAACACGCTGACCAATCTCACTCGCCCTAAACATATTATTTTCAGATTTGACTTAAAGAGCCAAGTTACCACTTTATCTCTTTCTTTGTCCAAGCCAATCCCTTCCCTCCCTGCCTTTTACAGTGCCATCTTTTCTTCTTACTCAATATTATCAAACCAAACCACAAATCTAATTAAGCTGTCTTGATGCCAAAATCTCTGCTCCTGGAAAAATGCATCATGCAGCACATCTAGGTAAGTGAATTACAAAAGCATCCAGGCAGGTATCTGGTGAATGTCTCAGTTCATCCTTGCATAATAAACTATCTTCTCCTGCTCATTCATTTGTCAGTCACAGTAACTAAGGATTATTATTTGCTGAATGTACGTGACACCAGCAATTTGCAAAGTCTGTTGGCAAGAAAATCAGGTTAGAATGACAGAGTGAGAAATTAAGCAGAAGCCTGATGTAATTAGCTACAACAATCAGTGCTCTAATTTCTGATTTATTGTTTCCTGTTTTCCTGCTGCACTCCACTCTGTGTATACTGTATGCTTTTCATATAGGTCAAACAATTGCCTTATCAGTCCTGGCCAAGCGAGGGGTCAGAGTTAACAATATTTATTTAAACATGCAGGATGCTTCCCACTGCAATTAGGAAATAACTATTACTAATAGGTCCTTGGCACTACTTCCTCATTTATGCAGTTTTTTTGGGGGAAAAAAACAGAAACAGAAACAAGAAAGAATTGGGATTCATGTCTTAAATATGCCCAGGAGTCGGTTTCGCTCTCCTTGTAAAAGAATTTTCCTCACATTCAAAAAATCTGTGATTCTAAATGAGCCAAACAAATCATTACTGTTGCAGATGAATGTTCATAAAAATATGGAAAAAAGTATCCTTCCCAATAAGTAAGGCAGTTTTATTTTCAAATCTCTGTTAAAACGTTGTTATTGACCTCCCTCTTGTAAACTCCATGGTGAATTTCTTTCCTTTCTGTCATTTAACCACAAACATAAGATGGAATTAGTCATTCTTTTCATATTTAAGAAAGCATTCTTTAAAATCACATGTAGGAACTACTTTGAAGAGAAAAATCATGAGCATTTTTAAATTCAAAATAGAATTTTTAAAAAGAAACCTCTAAAGTAAAACAATAAACTCCTGTAAGATAAAAATTCCACTGGACTGAACTCAAAATAATGTTTGCATTTCTGAAAAGATGACTATACCTCAAGTCAGTGTAAATTCAAATGAAATTTTTATCACTGGCCATGTAAAGAACAACTTTATAGGTCATCTTGAAAAACAAATGAACTGGGTATGATGAAATAAGTATTTTTGTTTTTATTCCTTTTTAAGAAAATTTTTTAAAGTAAATAAATAAATAATTTTTAAATTTTAATTCCAGTTAGTTAACACACAGTTATTTTAGTTTCAGCTGTATGGTATAGTGATTCAACAATTCCATATGTTTTTGTTCTTTTAATTTCAAAATTTTACATATCCAGTGCTCCCACAGCACGATAAACTTACAATAAGATGAACCAGAATCTTTACAAGGCCTTCAGGAAGCCCTCGGCTGACTGCAAAGCAATACGGGTATTAGAAGAACAATGAGTATCGGGAGACCTAGATTTTTATCTAGGCCATTTCTTTCATTAAGTAGTGGTCAAGTCATCTGCCCTCTCTAGATTTCATTTTCCTTAGAGATGAAATGAGAAGTTTAGACTTGATCTTTAAATCCTTTTCTTAAGATTTATTTATTTATTTATTTATTTATTTATTTATTTATTTATTTTAGAGAGAGAATCTCAAGCAGATTCCCCATTGAGCACAGAGCCTGACAAAGGAGGGGTGGGGGACTCGATCTCATGACCCTGAGATCATGAGCCAAAAGCAAAAATTGAGGCTTAACCGACCGAGCCACCCTGGCGCTCTGATCTTTAAATCCTCTTCAAAACAAAAATTAGTATCAATTAAATGCTTATGCTCTGTGTCAGGCATTATACTAAATATTTTAGAAGCTCTTTTTTTTTTTGCTATTAGTACAACTTAATTAAAAACAAATCAAATTCAAATTAAATTAAAATCTAAAACATTGTAATGGATAAAAGAGGGGCATGAGGAGAAAGACTGTCTATTATATTTGCTCATATATCTGCTCTTACTTTGTTCTGCCCTTCCTGATGCTCCATGATTCCTTCATTTGTCATTTCCTCTTCATCTGAAGAGCTTCCTTTAGCTGTTCTTGAAGGGTAGGTCTGCTAGTGACAAATTCTTTGTGTTTCCATTCATGAGAGAATGTCTGGATTTCCTTCATTTTTGAAGGATAGTTTCCTTGGATATACAATTCACTGTTGACAATTCTTTCCTTACATGTTGACAGACATTCCATGTTTTTTAATTCTCTGAATGGTCTATGAAATAGGAACTCATTATCTCTGCTTTACAGATGAGAAAACTGAGACTGAAATTCAGTGACTTGCCTGTGGTTATTCAGCTAGAATGAGACCCAGGGATCATTCCAAACCAGGTTAATTAGTGCTCAAGGGCTTGACCTTTGTGTTCTTTAGCCTTACGTCTTAAGCTCCTAACATAGTAAGATTCTAATCAAACATACATACGGATCCATGGAAATCAGCACTATACTATATCTTAAACCAAAACAGAAATCCACACAGTTCTGCTCAAATAAGATTGAATACCTTTATGTGTGAGCGTCCAATTGTACTTGTATCTAAGAATAGCTCCATGAAAATGCCAATAAGGAGCGTGAAATCAACCACTAAATAGTTGCTGAGCACCTACTATGTTCTTAATTCAGGATTCTATCCTATAGAAAGGTATAGATATCTAAAATGCATCCTTTTCCCCCAAGATATTAATGATTCAGTTGGAATTATAATCCATGTTATACATTTGTTTACAATAAAATTTGAGGTACACACAAAAAGTGCTGAAGGATTTCAACTCTCAGAGCAAGAACAGTCAGAGAATATTCATGGATGAGGTAAATGAATATAATCTGAATTAATGGCAGTGGGAAAGAAGAGCTTTACTGGGGAATAAATGGCAAAAAGATGTTGGGTAAGGGATTGAATAGAGACAGGAGTGTTTAAGAAAGTCTACAGTGTTCAGGGCTGAGTGGTGAGGACTAAGTAGACAGAGTCCAGTGGTATTTAGAGGAACACCTATGAGGATCTCCTGATCAAGGCTGTCCCTCAAAGACACATCTTGAAGGGGATGTCTGAGCTAACATTTGAGAGATAAATGGGGAGTAACCAAGTGAAGAACCAAAGTAAGAGTGTGCTGAGGCACAAGATAAGCATGCTCGAAGGTGAGGTACCCCACTGCATGTTGGGGGTTCTGAAAGAAGTTTGGAACAGGTGAACTACGCGGTGCTGGAGTATGTGATGGAAAAATAACACTAGTTAAGTCTTAACACTAGTTAAGTCTTAAAGAGTCTGTTATATCTTCATCTGAAGATAATAGGGATAAACAAAGGGACACTCGGGTTGCTTCCGGTATTTTGGCTATTGTAAATAATGCTGTAATAAACATAGGGGTGCATAGATCTTTTCAAATCAGTGTTTTTGTTTTCTTTGGGTAAATGCCCAGTAGTGGAATTATTGGATCATATAGTGATTCTATTTTTAAATTTTTGAGGAACTTTCATACTGTTTTCCATGCTGGCTGCACCGATTTGCATTCCTGCCAACAGTGCACAAGTGTTTCTTTTTCTCCACATCCTCATCAGAGAAACAAAAATACCACATGATTTCACCCATATGTGGGATTGCAGAAACAAGACAAATGAATAAACAAAAAGAGGAGACAAACAAACAAGCAAACAAAAAATCCAGACTATTAAATACAGGGAACAAGTTGACAGTTGCCAAAGAAGAGGTGGGTGGGACGATGAGTGAAAAACATAAAGGAGATTAAGAGTACACGTATCCTGATGAGCACTGAGTATTGAATAGAATTGTGGAATTATCATATTGTATATCTGAAACTAATAAAACACTATATGTTAATTATATTTCAATAAAAAAAGAAAGAGAAAGAAGGAAAAATAATAGAGAACAATGAAAGAATAACATGATTGGACTTGAATCTGGGAAAGCCAGATATTCAGTGTAGATGACTGTGTCATCTGCAAAGTTAATTTTATTTCTGACTTCCCAATCTGTATTCCTTTTATTTTCCTTTCTCGGTTTATTGCCTTAATAGAACTTCCAACATGATAGTTGGAAAGGAGTAGTAATAGGAGATATCCTTGCCTTGTTCTTGATCTCAGTGGGAAAGTTTCAAGTTTCTCATCATTAAGTATGTTAACTGTAGAGGTTTTTTTTTGTTTGTTTTGGGGGGGTTGTTTGTTGTAGCTATTCCTTATCAAGTTGAGAAAATTCTCATGTGTTCCTATCTTATTAAGATATTTATCAAGAATGGGTGTTGGATTTTGTCAAATGCTTTTTCTGCACCTATTAATATGATCATGTGATTTTTTTCTTTTTCAGCCTGTTAATGCAATGGATTACATTAATTGATTTTTGAATGCTGAATCAGCTTTGTATATCTGGGATAAATCTCACTTGGTTATGGTGTGTAATTCTTTTTATACATTGTTGGATTTTATTTGCTAATATTTTATTGAGGATTTTTGCATCTATGCTCAAAAGGAAATTAATCTACAACTTTCTTTTTTCATAATGTCTTTGTCTGTTTTGGTAATAGAGTAATGCTAGCATCACAAAATGAGTTAGGAAGTATTCTCTCTGCTTCTGTCCTCTGAAAGAGATCCTAAATAACTGGTATATTTTCTTCCTCAAATGTTAGGTGGAATTCAAAAATGAATCCATCTGGGCCCCAGCTTTCTGTTTGGGGAGGTTATTTGTTATCGAGTCAAATTCTTTAATAAATACAGGCTTATTCAGTTTTTCTCTTTTTTCTTGTGTGAATTTTGGCATTGTATGTCTTTCAAGGAATTGACCCCTTTCATCTAGATTATCAGTTTATGGGCATAGAGTTAATTCATAGTATTCCTTGATTATCCATTTTTTAGAAATCACATAGAAAGCACAAGCACCAAAATCAAAATAAACAAGTGGGATCACATCAAACTAAAAAGCTTCTGCACAGCAAAAGGAACCATCAACAACAGAGTGAAAAGACAACCAATGGAATGGGAAAAACATTTGCAAATCATATATCTGTTAAGGGGTTGATATCCAAAATATACAAAGAACTCATACAACAGTATAGCAAAATTAATAACAATAACAACAGTACTAATCCAATTCAAAAAGGGCACAGGACCTAAGAGATATTTTTCCAAAGAAGATATGTGAATAGCCAACAGGTATTTGAAAAGATATTGAACAGCACTAGTCATTAGGGAAATCCAAATTAAAACCACAAGGAGATATCACCACCTGCCTGTTAGAATGGCCATCATCCAAAAGACAAGAAAGAACAAATGCTGGTGTGGTTGTGGAGAAAAGGAAACCCCTTTGCATTGTTGATGGGATTGTAAGTTGACACAGCCATGATGGAAAAACAGTATGGAGGATACTCAAAAAATTAAAAATAAAACTACCATATGATCCAACAATTCTACTTCCAAGGATGCAAAGGAAACCAAAACATAAATTTGAAAAGATATCTGAACCCCAATGTTCATAGCAGCATTATTTACAATACCCAAGACATGGTACTAAGGTAAGTGTCCATCAATGGGGGAATAGGTAAAGAACTTGCATGTGTGTGTGTAATGGGATATTATTCAGCCATGAGAAATGAGAAAATCCTACAATCTGCAACAACATGGATTGGCTTTAAGAACATTATGCTAAATGAAATAGGTCAGGGAAAGACAAATACTGTGTGATCTCACTTACATGTGGAATCTAAAAACAAAACAAAATAAAATAAATCAAAAAACACCAAACTCATTAAAAAAAAAAAAAAAGACATCAGATTTGTGGTTCCCTGAAGCAGGGAGTGGAGGGTGGAGGATCTGGAGGAATGTAGTCGAAATATACAAACTTCCAGTGATGAGACAAATAAGTACTAGGGATGTAATATACAACGGTGACTAATACAGCAGTATGATATATAGGAGAGCTGTTAATGCAGTAGATTCTAAGGGTTCTCATCACAGGACAATTTCTTTTGTTTTTATTGCATCTATATGAAATGATGGTTGTTAACTAAACTTCTTGCGTTAATCATTTCACAATATATAGAAATCAAACCATCATGCTGTACACCTCAAACATATACAGTGATGCTTGTCAAATTATTTCTCAATTAAACTGTTAAACGTGCAGTTACTATTATTATTTTGAACAAACTGTTATCTGTTATATCAATTAAGAATAAGAAAATTGAAAGTTTTAAACTTTATCTTCACTATTTCTTCTTTAGTGCTCTTCCCTTCTTTATGTAGATCTGAGTTTCTGACCTATATTATTTCCCTTCTCTGTAAAGAACTTCTTCTAACATTTCTTGCAAGGCAACTGTACTGGCAGCAAATTCCCTCAATTTTTGTTTGTGTGAGAATGGCTTTAGTTCTCGCTCCCTTTTGAAGAATAATTTTTCAGGGTGAAAAATTCTAGTTGGTGTTTTTTTTCTCTTGACACTAAGTATTTCATCCCACTCTCTTCTCACTTGAATGGTTTTTAAGAAGTCAGATGTAATTCTCATTTTGGTCTCCTCTAGGTAGGGTGTGTCTTTGACTTCTTTCTTTTTTTCTTTATCTTTGATTTTCTATAGTTTAAAAAAATATATGCCTGATGTAGGGTTTTTTATTTTTGTTTTTGTTTTTGTTTTGTTTTGTTTTTGACATTTATCCTGCGTGATGTTCTTTGAACTTTTCTGGATCTATGGTTTGCTGTCTGGCATTAACTTGGGGAAATTCTCAGTCACTACTGTTTTTAATATTTATTTGTTCCTTTCTGTTTTTCTTCTCCTTCCGGAATCCCCATTACATATATGTCACACCTTTTATAGTTGTCCCTCAGTCTTTAATATTCTGTTCTCTTCCTTCCAGTCTTTGTCTCATTACTTTTCAGCTTTGGGGGTTTCTATGGACATACCCTCAAGCTGAGAAATTCTTTCCTCAGGCCTTTCCAGTCTACTATTAAGCCTTTTAAAAGCATTCTTCATTTCTGTTACAGTAGGTTTTTGGGGTTTTTTTTTTGTTTTTGTTTTTGTTTTTTATCTCTAGAATTTCTCTTTGGTTCTTTTTAGGATTTCCATCTCTCTAATTACAGTTGCCATTTGTCCTTGTATGCTGTCTACTTCATCCCTTAGAGCCCTCAGCATAAGAATCATCATTGTTTTAAATTCTTGGTATGATAAATCCAATATCCCTGCCATGTCTGGTTCTGACACTTTTCAATCTTTTCAAATTGCGGTGTGGGGGGGTTCCTTTTGGTATGTCATGTAATTTTTCTTAATAGTCACACATGATGTACTTGGTAAAAGGAACTGCTGCAAATAGGTCTTTAGCAATGTGGTGGTGAGATGTGGGGAAGAGAAAGTGTTCTATAGTCTAATGATTAGGTTCCAATCTTTTAATAAACCTATACCTCTGGACTATGAATTTCACGATGTTTCTTAGTTTTTTCCTCCCTCTTCGGTGGTAAAGGACAGCTAGAGTGGAGTTGGTTATTTCCCTTCCTCCGCATGAACGGCTAGAGCGACTGGAGTTGCTTTTCCCTTCCTCTAAGGCAGTTAGGCTCCTATAATACGTGGTTCACATGACAATTTCCACACATGAGGTCTCTGCTCCAGTAAGCTGAGACTGTCTATAGTCACCTGTCTCTCCGATCTTGAGGGTCTTGCTTTGCCTTATGTTCTCATTTCTCCTTTGGATCCTAGAAGAGTTGTTGATTTTTCTGTCTGTTCACCATTTTACTTGTTATTAGGATTAAGTGGCAACTTCCAAGCTCTTTATGTGTGGAACCAGAAACAGGAAGCCCCTAGTTTTTTTTATGTGAGTGATAGGGTAAACATTGGTGTCATTTATAGAAACAATATTTATCATTAGTGAGGTATTGTTGATGTTTATACAGACACAGCTGGGACATAAACCTATGCATGGTCCATACCAAGCTGTACTATGAAAGGCATACATCCCTTAATTCTTTCATTTATTCCACAAATATTTACTAAGTGCAAAATGGGCTCTATGCTGTATTGAGAAAACAGTGGGAAACACGTAAGACAAATCTTTATTCTTATGGCAGAAACTCTGGAGTTCAAGATATCTATCAGAAGGTGAAAGGCCCCATGAATGATAATTGGCTGAGGTTGAGCCACCTGGGTGCAATCTTTAAGAACAGCAAGACAGGCAAAATGGACAGCATCCAGGCTGGAGTGCTAATGGAAGTCACCTCGTGCAGTGTAGTTCTGGATCATAGACTTAAATTTCTCACAAAGAACAGCCACATCTACAAGTATGATGGCTTGTAAGAATCCAGATTTAAGAAACTCTGATTTCTTCACAGCCTACTATTGCCTTGAGTTAATAGAGAAGGTCCTATGTAGGAAGAGCTAAAACTGAGGGACAGTGAAGTTTGGTGGACTGCTGTTTTCCTTTGACATTGGTAACCAGCTGCTTTTTGAAATACCCTTCAGCAACATGTCCCAGGATACCACAGGCAAGAATGAGGAGACACCAGAATTCCACCAGAATGTTGATGCCAGTCTTTCTCATGGAGGTGCACTTCTATGTGTCTCCCACCCTAGAGGATGATGTGGACCTGGTTGAGGCCTTTGCCCAGTACCTGCTAAGACGTCCAAAATCCTGGAGGCCTGGAGATGCACTTTCCAGAAGCTGCATGATCTGACTTCTTGTGGTTGTGAGAACATTTGGGTCTACCCCAACTTTCTGCAGCTGCACAGCAAGACCTTTGACTGTAAGATCCCCTTTCCCAAGACACTTAATCTCTTTTTGCTACGCAACAAGGATCAACACTAGATATTCATTGTGATCAGCCTGGATCTGCCCATCAGGCAAGACCAAACTTATTGCCACTTCCTGATCTTCCTTTTATCCAAGAACAAGGATGTTTTCTTTTCTTTTCTTTTTTCTTTTCTTTTCTTAAGATTAATTTATTCATTTTTAGAAAGAAAAAGAGCACGAGAGAGAGCAAGTGCAGGTAGGGGCAGAGAGGGAGGGAGAGAGAGAGGATCCTCAGACTCCCCACTGAGTGCAGAGCTTGATGTGGGGCTTGATCTCACAACCCTGAGATCATGACCTGAGCTGAACTCAAGAGACCAATGCTTAACAGACTCAGCCACCTAGGCACCCCAAGGACATTTTCTTGACTCCCATGATGAATGAGAAAGAGATGGAAAAGCACTTTGATGGACAGATCACCAAGAATGTGTCAAGATCCCTCAAAGAGATGGTTAATTGGGTTATGAAAACACTAACGAACAACTTCCAAAGGCATTCAGGGGCCTGGCGCATCACCTGTTCCTATAAGGCAGGATCAAAACATTGCTGGAGCAATGTTTTATCTAGGCTTATAAGCCATCTATGCACATCTGCTCTCACAACATCTCCTTTGTCAGCTCTGCCTGTGGCTGCACCTCTTGCTCCTTTGACTTTGATATTAAGACCAAGCAGGGCACTCAGTACACCATCAGAAGCATCAAAAGGCAAGTGTATGGGAAATTGATTTTGTTAATGCAAAAGGTTCAACATCAAAAATGAAATATTGAAAGAGAAGATAAATCATAACTACAATAAATAGGTCTCTAACTGTGACAAAGATGAGCATAATGCCCCCTGGAACTGACAAAGGATGCCTACTTAGAGAATGCCATCAACAACAGAGATGACTCAGGAGAAGGAACCAGTAAGACATTCAACTCAGGTGAAGAGGAGGAAGAAATGGCAGAGACATTTGACAGCAATGCCTTGGCCGGTTCCTTCAGTAATGAGGATGACAGTGACTGGAATGAAAAAAAGAGGAACCACCTCAAAAAGACCAAGGTTCATAAGCTGCAAGAAGCCTATGGAGATAGAGAAGAGCAAAGACCTCTATGACCCTAAAGGGCATATTTATGCACAGATGCTCTGGCTCAATGCTGGCTGAGAAAAGACCATGTCAGAGCACCGTAACATCAGTATTACGGATCTTTCCAAGAAGGTAAACAAGACCTGGAAGGGAATGTCCAAAGAGAAGAAAGAGGAATGACATTGCAAGGCTGAGGATACTAGGAAGGAATATGAAAATGCCATGAAAGAATATAAAAGAGTCCACAGTGAGTCTTCTAAGAGAGACAAGTCAAAGAAAAAGAAAAGTAAAGATGGGAAAGAAATCAATACTTTCCAGGGGCTCATTTTCCAAGTCATTCTCAAGGCAGCTAAATGAGGGCTTCAAGGAAATAGTCCGTGTCCTGTGATGACAACCTTTTAGGAAAGAACAAGAGAAAAAGAAGGAGGAGGAATAGGAGGAGGAGGAGGAGAGGAGAAGGCAGGATAAGGACTCTGAAGAAGAAAAACTAGCCAGTACTTCCCCAGCTCGGAGGACTGCGTAACAGGATCCTGTAAGCAGAGAGAGGAAAACGTTCCCTCCTTGCTCTTGTCCTGTCGCACCTTAGTCTCCCCATCCATGTTTTGGTACCAGCCTCTTCTCATGTGAAATGTCATCCTGGGGTTATGTGCCATCCAAACAAGTTCTCCTGATGATTTGCCCTTCGCTGGGGCAGCAAGAGAGGTGTCCTACCTGCTGCTTCACGTGGATGACTCTTTATAACTTGGGGAGAGATTGGGTGGGAGGCAGGTCAATGCAGGATCAAAATTCTCCTAATTTCCCAGCATTAAGAATATGTTCAATTTGCTGCAGCAGGAGTCATGTGAGGTCAGGGCTGTAACTTCTAACCAGGGCCTATTTCTACTTTTATTTTGTATTTCTGGTCTGTAAAAATCAACATTTAATAAAAGGAAATGACCTTGGGGGAAGGAGAAGGAAGCAGTGAAAAATTATGCCAAATACTACTGGTTGGTAGAGAAAGGCAGATAATGACAAATGAAGATTAATTAATGATGACCTTGACAAAAGCAGATTCATGAGCTTTGAGGCCACACATCTAGGGACTTAATATCAGGCTCCACCACTTAAGAGCTTATGACTTTGGGGAAGAAACTGAGCCTTAACATTTTGTTGTTGGCAATCTCGTTATAGTGCTACAGTCAAACTGGTCTGGTGACTAACAAAATAACATATGGGAAAGCTCTCATGACTCAAAAAATAAAGTCTTTCTTTTTATTCCTCTTTTCCCAAGTCAAAAATCAAAAACATTGTTAATTAACTAGTTTTGTTAAGCCAAATAAGGTCCATGCATTGGAATTTAGAGAATAGATGCTTACATTTCTGAAGCTACTCTTCCACTCACAAATTTAAGACAGCAAAGTTTAAATTTTGTAATGGGAATAGTCATGAATTACTAAATGGGCACATAATAGCTAATAATTCTAATAAATGCTTTAAATTTCGAACACAAAGAAAATAAGTAAAACATGTTTCTTAAATGAAAAACTAATTTTTTTTCTGAAATAAAAGCAAAATGAAAGAAGGGATCGTGACAATAGGAATATTAATAAAACTAAGGCATATTAACTTAAATTAAAATGGTAATGATGTCCCAGTAGGAATGAATAAATTCTTTTCAGACTGAAGAAACAATTTCATGCAGGATTTGCGGCAAAAGAAATGCTATCCATGTAATGGAATCTATCATTATGCAATTAATTTAACATTTTGTCTGGGTTAAGGCTTAATTACTGCACAAATATTCTTAAGGCAACATGAATTTCTGTCAAGACATTGAAACAGTGAAAACATTTCAGAAATGTTTGGAAAATATCTGGGAATCTCTGTAATACTTTCCCAATTGTAAGAATGAAATTGAAAGCAGTGCGTTTCTCTGAAATTCTTTAATTTTAATGTAGTCCGATATGTCGATCTTTTTCTGAACAATTAGTGTCTTTTGTGTCCTATTAAAACCTTTAGTGGGTTTTAAAGTTCATTTATTCATTCATTTATTCAACAACATTACTTCTCTGCCCCTCTGGGTCAAAAATAGGACACAAAAATGAACACGATAAATCACAGTTCCTAAAGAGTTCCTTGTACGATTATGGAAGGGTGAGAGGCGTGAAAAAGACACTTAACACAGTTAATAAGTATACATTAAGAACTAGTGTGATTTAAATGTTATAGCACAAACATATGAAATGCCAGGGGAGCAAAAAAAGTAGATTAATTCACACTGTTAGGGGACAGGCCTTATTTCAGAATTTAAAATCTATATATTTCCAATACATTTAAAGGCTGTGTAAACAGTATGTTCAGTTTTATTCTGTGATGGACCCAAGCCTGGCTTTATTAGCTATATAAATTACAGTTTATTAGCTATGTAAATTCAAGGAATTATTAACCAATCTGATTTTCAGTTTACCCATCAATAAAATAAGCATGATAATGCCTGCCTGATGGGATAATTAAAAGTTTAATGAGACTACTTATTAAGGGACTGACCTATAATAGTCTTTCAATAAATGCTAATTCCCTTCACCTCTACTTTATCCTAAATTATTAAGGCCATCTCAGTTTAGGTGAATTATCAATTGATACCAGAAAGCTGAATAAATGTCCATAGTCCCTCCAAAGTTTAAAATTGTAGTAATTTTTTTTAAAGATTTTATTTATTTATTTGAGAGAGAGACAGCTAGCGAGAGAGGGAACACAGGCAGAGGGAGTGGGAGAGGAAGAAGCAGGCTCCCAGCAGAGGAGCTTGATGTGGGGCTTGATCCCAGAACACCGGGATCAGGCCCTGAACCGAAGGCAGACGCTTAACGATTGAGCCACCCAGGCGCCTCTAAAATTGTAGTAGTTGAAAAAATGTTAGTGTATCAGAGAATTCTAGGGCTCCGCACTTAAATTTCTATCTGTTTCCTCCTCAGTAATTAAAAAATACTACTCTTAAAAAGCTGGGCATAGAGCCAGTGAGATTAAGGATTAAATCTCAATCTTCCTTACAGTCTATAGATGTGGTCACCTGCTAAAATTCTAGTCAATGGTGGGTGAAGAAGGGTTGTGGGCAACTCTCAGACCCCTCCTTACTACCTCGTATTCTTGCCAAATGCCCCACATATGTACTTGATCCCATTCCCCTTGCCTTCATCCATTTTTTAAAAGAATCTTCTTGGGTGCCTGTGTGGCTCAGTCGGTTAAGTGCCTGCCTTCAGCTCAAGTCATGATCCCAGAGTCCTGGGATCAAGTCGCTCATCAGGCCCCCTGTTCAGTGGGGAGCCTGCTTCTCCCTCTCCCTCTGTCCCTCTGCCCTGCTCCTGCTTTCTCAAATAAATACATAAAATCTTTAAAATAAAATAAAAGAATCTTCTCTTACCTCTCTTACCGTGCCAGCTAGCGTTTCATTTCTTTTCTCCCCTTTGCTGAAAAGCTTTTAGAAAACATGTCAAAACTCCCTGTTCCCAATATTTTTCTACTTTCTCAAAATGATTCTTCTCAACCACTCCACTGATTGCCAGGTTGTTCACTCAAGTTATCATTTCTTGGTCCTTATCTAGAGTAGTCAGGAGTATTTGACTCAGCTCATGCCTCCCTCTTCTTTGATGTTTTTTCCTTTCTTGTTCTCTTGATTTTCTTTCTTCCTCATATAGAATTCCTTCTCAATGTCCTTTGTACATTCCTCTTTTCCATGATGCCTTAATGTTGGAGTTCTCCAGGACTCATATCTTAGTCCCTTTTTCCTCCCTTTACATTCTCCTGCTGATCTCATCAAGCACCATGCATTCATCTTTTTGTTTTGTTTTTTAGAGAGAGAAAACTCGGGGTGCCTGGGTGGCTCAGTCATTGAGCATCTGCCTTTGGCTCAGGGCGTGATCCCAGAGTTCTGGGATCAAGCCCCACATTGGGCTCCTCTGCTGGGAGCCTGCTTCTTCCTCTCCCACTCCCCCTGCTTGTGTTCCCTCTCTCACTGGCTGTCTCTCTGTAGAATAAATAAATAAAATCTTTAAAAAAAAAAGGGAGAGAGAGAGAGAGAGAAAACTCTTGAGAGGGGTGGAGGGAAAGGGCAGAGGGAGAGGGAGAAAGAGAATCTCAAGCAGGCTCCACGCTCAGCATGAAGCCTGACTTGGGGCTTGATCTCAAGACCCTGAGATCATGACCTGAGCTGAAATAGAGTAGGATGCTTAACTGACTGAGCCATGCAGGCGCCACAAGCACCATGCCTTAGAATACCAAACGTATATTCACATACCTCTTGTTTCTGATTTCAGAAAGTGTTCAATGGTTCGCCATTTAGTGTAATATTTACTATCTATTTTTTGTAAGTATCCCTGATGGGACTAATGAAGTTTCCATCTCATTTGTAGTTTTCTAATATCTCTTTTTATGAATGGATGTTGAATTGTGACAAATGCTTTTCTGTGTCTGCCATTATGAGCATATTTATGATCATATTATTTTTTCTTTATTCTGTCAATGTGCTAATAAATATTGCTTTATCAAAATTAAGCTAGCTTTATGAAACAAGTTGGAAAATATTCCCTCTCTGTTTTTATTTTTGTTAGAATATGTTAATATTGGTGTTATGTCTTTCTTAAATGCTTGGGAGTACTCACTACTCACAACTAGTCTTGGAAATTTTTTGTAAGGAAGCTTTTAATTATGGACTCAATTTCCATAACTGATATAGGACTCTTCATATTTTTTAATTCTTTGTTTTAGTTTTGATAGATTATGATCTTCTAGGAAGTAGTCCATTTCACCCACATTTTAGAATTTATTGCAATAGAAATATTTGTCCTCTTATGGCCATTATAATGTTTATAGAATATGTGGTGATCATACCAACATTAGTAATTCTTTTTTTTTCTTTAGCAATCTTCCCAGATGTTTATCCAGTTTATTTTCTTTTCAAAAACAAATTATTTAATGGATTGCTGTTCTTTTCATTATTTTGTCTTCAACTTTCTTTATGTTTAACTTGTTATTCTTTACACAACATCTTGAGATACATACTTGAGATAATTTATTATTAGTCTTTTTTTCCAATATATAAATTGAGAGCTATAAATTTCTCTCTCATTTCCCCACAAGGTAATCATGTATCACATCTTCATTACTATTCAATTTAAAATATTTTCTAGTTTCCATTAGTTTTTATTTTTGGACTCACATCTTTTTTATAATTATATTGGGGATTATGTTAGAAATTTTCTAGTGAATGTCTATTTATTTTTTTGATCAATTTTGATAAATGTTACAGTTACATTTGAAAATATATATATTCTGCAGTTCTTGCATGAAGTATTCTATATATTTAATTAGATCCAGTAAGTTAAGTGTTTTTATATTCTTACTGATTTTTTTCCTGCCTATTTTATCAGTGACACATCAGAGATGTGTGCTAAAATTTCCTCAAATGATTGTGGATATTCTGTTTGACCTTTTAGGTGTCAACTTTTTCTTTTTTCTTTCTTTTTTTTTTTAAGATTTTATTTATTTATTTGACAGAGATAGACACAGCCAGCGAGAGAGGGAACACAAGCAGGGGAAGTGGGAGAGGAAGAAGCAGGCTCACAGCAGAGGAGCCTGATGTGGGGCTCGATCTCATAACGCCGGGATCACGCCCTCAACTGAAGGCAGACGCTTAACCGCTATGCTACCCAGGCGCCCCATTTGTTGTCAACTTTTTCTTTGTGTGTTGTCAAGCTGTGTATTAAGTACCTACAAATTTAGAATTCTCTTTTTTTTTTAGGTTTTATTTATTTATTTGACAGAGAGGGACAGCCAGCGAGAGAGGGAACACAAGTAGGGGGAGCGGGAGAGGAAGAAGTGGGCTCCCAACAGACGAGCCTGAGGCGGGGCTCGATCCCAGAACGCTGGGATCACGCCCTGAGCCAAAGGCAGACGCTTAACGACTGAGCCACCCAGGTGCCCCCAAATTTAAAATTCTTAAAGTACTTTGCTGGATTGAACTTTTATCGTTACGCAATGTCCTTCTTTATCTCTAGTTATGTTTCTTGCCTGAAACCAAGGTTGGTATCAGTTTAGAAGCACCAGCTGTCTTCTGGTTAGTTTACACTGTGTGTGATTCTTCCTCCTTTTTCTTTCAATCCTTTATCATTTTTATACTCAAGGTATATCTCCTGTCAGTAGCACATAGGTGGCTTTTTAAAAGAATTTGATATATTTGTCTTTTAATGAGAGTCTTTATTATATTTAATATAAGTCTTGATTGATATTTCAATCGACTATCTTACCATTTGCTTTCTTTTACTCCTCCTTGCCTGCCTTACATTCCATTTCCTCCTCTCTTTCTTTCTAGATGATTAATCAAATGTTTTATATCCTCTTAGGTCTCATTTTGTTTCTTCTCAATGATAAGTTACTCATTTCAGTGTTTAGTTTGGAGTTATAACATGCCTTTTTGACTTATTAATATCTGATATAAATTAGTAACTTCACCACCTTCCAGATATTGCAAACACATCAGGATAGTATAACTCCAATTACCCATCTTTCTTATGTAATTATTAATATATATTTTAATTTTACATAGATCTCAAATCCAAAAGACAATTTCTGCAATTTTCATTTAGAGGTACTAAGGTATTTACCCTTTATTGTGTTTCTTTCCCCCTTCATGCAGCTACATACTTCCATCAACATCATTTCACTTCTGTTTGAAAAATCCTCTCAAATCATTGCCTCTTCGGTAGCTTACCAGTACCTACAAACAATTATTTTCACATTTTGTTCAGATTTTCTAATTATTCTTGGTAAGTGTATTGGTCTGAAATTAGGTAGTCTGTTATTGCTGGAAGCAAAAAGTCTCCCTGGATATCTCCATCTCAACCCTCTCTTCCAGATTCTTTCCCAGGTTCATATATTCAAATGCCTACTCGACATCTCCACATGGGTGTCTAACGACTCAAATCTTGGCCTTCCCCTGACACTCCACCCCATCCCAACAAACCCTCACTTAATCTACTGTCTTACTTGATAATATTGTCAGCCTTTTATTTGGTCAACCTCAAGTCTTTGGAATCATTTTTCATTCTTCTTTTTTCCCTCAGACCTCATAGTCAATCTTTTGGAAATTATGTTGGCTCTATCTTCAAGATTTATCCAGAAACCAACTATTTCCATCTGTACTGTTACAACTCTAATGTGAATCACTATTATATCTCACCTGGATTATCATAAAAATCTCCTAATAGGTCTCTCTCAGTCTACCCCTGACCCTCAACAATCTGGCCTCAACAGTACAGCTATAATGATCTTTTTGATAGTTAAATCAGATCATGTCATTTCTCAATTCATACCTTCCATTTAAATAATGAGAGATCTTACTACAATTTGCAAGGTCTTACTTGATTGTCCTCTCCTTGCCTATCTGACCTCATCTACCATTTTCACTGTACTCCACCACACTGGTCTCTTTGCTGTCCCCAAAACATAGAAGGCATTCTCATATCAGAGTTCTCACTTTAGCCCTTTCTTCTTCCTACAGAGCTCTTCCCTTACATATGCTATTGGCTAACGTTCACCCTTTCAGGTCATTTCTCAAATTCCACCTTTTCAATGAAATAAGGCCTACCATGACCAATGTATTTAAAACTGCAACTTGTCTGACTTCTGAGTGGCCCCCTTCATCCCCCTTTTTCTGCTCTACAATTTTTCTTTTTTTCCATTGAATTTTTTAATCTTTTAACATAATATATGATTTGCTTATTTTATAGTTTATCTTTATTTATCTTCAACTGCTTGCATAAATGTTCCGAAAAGAAATGAGTCTTTGTGTTTTTCATTAGTTAGAACAGTGCCTGGCATATAACAGCTAGAACAATGCCTGGCATATAACAGGCTCTCTATACATATTGGTTGAATGATAAGTGAGTGAATGAATACATACCTTCCTCTGTCTACACATTCTCATTCAGAAGATAAGTGAGATATTTGCCTATCTTGAACCATGAGAATCTATACCATATCCTCGTGTGTTCATGTCCTGTGCCAGCTGCAACAAATGACCACAAACTTAGTAATTAAAGCAAGACAAATGTATTCTCTCACAGTTCTGGATGTCGGAAGTCCAAACTCAGTATCACCGGGCCCAAGTCAGGGTGTCTGAAGCCGTGCTCCTTCCAGAGGCTCTGGGGTGGGGGGTGGGGGGGGGACTTGTTCCCTGAAATCAAATTTTAGGATGGAGTTCCTAGGCTTATGGCCACATTACTCTAATTTCTAAAAACCAGAGTCTTTAAATCTCTCTCTGCTCCGTTTTTGCATTAGCTTCCCCTCTATATGCGTGTCAAACCCCCCCTCTGCCTTCACTTATAAGGACACAAGTGATGGCTTTTAGGACCCACATGAGTCCTCCAACATTTCTCTCCATCTCGAAATCCTTTGCTTATTCATATCTGCAAGATTCTTTTCCCAAATAAGATAACATTTAACATTTCAGGGATTAGGATGTGATATTTTGGGAGCCATTATCAGCTTACTACCCCTACAGATGGTAGTGTAGTGAGGATATTTTCCTTAGAACTTCATGGAGAAGAGTTGTCCTATTAGCCCCAGAATCCTTACTTTGGGATATTAGGTTAAAGAGAAATAAACCTATTCTAAGCCACTGTGATTTGGGGCTTTGTTAAGTTCAACCAAAAAGAATCCTACCTGATAAAAGTTGGTGAATCATTGTTAATATTTTTTAATTGAAATATTACATTTACCTGAGGTGAAGTAGCACAGACTAATCCTAAGGTCATGTTTCTTTAATTTAGATTGGAATTGTATTGACTCTGGGCAACATTGCCTGTTTCATATTGATCAGAAACTCTGATATGAAATTTAAGAAAACGTTACAACTTGATAATGAAGTACAGTATAATTTTTTAAAAACTTGAAATGCTTAGAGCATATAAAAAGTAATATAGAGATGTCTTATTTTAGAACTATTTAGAACTACTGCTTTATATGAAAGCACATTAAACAGCTGAACAGTTATCTTCTTTACCCTAGACACTTTCTCAAGAAGCCTAATAAGGAGCAAATTACAACAGTCTAGACTGAGTCATGAAGACATCAGTGTTCAAAGAAAAGTATGTTCTAAACAAATACCGTATTTGGTAAGTGCCAATAAATGGTGACTGAAAATCCGAGTTTTTTAAATAAAAAACTGCCTCTTTAGCCTAATTGTAAAAGCTGATTTTTATTTTGACATGTTTGTCAAATAATACATTAAGAAAATATTGGGCAATTCTAATTCTGCAAAAATAATCCCCAACAATCTTTCACCAGATATCTTCCAGGGAAAGGTATTATTGAGGATTATAGGCCAAAAATGCTTTAAGAGATTAGCCCTGTGAAAGACAGTTCAGAAGGCTATGGAATTCTAGTGGACATCTGTGTTTGGTCATATTTGGTCATTGCCCACATGTCTTATTAGTAACGCTGTCGGGGAAAACATCTCAGGCCGAAATCAAGTTCATTACCTGACAGAGTTATGTACCAAATGTTATCATCTTATAATTAAACTACATTGGTTCCCAACTGCTGCCCCAATACTCATATAAACTATACATTTCATCGAGATACCCCAAATTTTATGTTGTGGATTTTTCTATAAATTATCATCAGTTGGTTTATTCAGTACTAAATGAATTAATTACTTAATTCAGTAATTAACCACTATCCACTCAGCTGCCCAAATCCATTTTTCCAGTTTTCCTTTCCACATCCAGTGAGAGAGTAAATCCCGTTTATTTAAGATCTTCATCCCTGTATTACCCCATTACAACCACTCAGATCAACTCTAGAACTATTATTTCCCATCCAGCTTGCATTAAGCTCCTAAATGATCTCCACACATCTGTCAAGGCCTTTCTAGCACATTCTCCCCCAGAGGGACCTCTGAAAAGTTAAATACATCCTTCTGGTGAAGACCATTGGGTGACCCACCAGATTCATTAAGATAAAACAGTGGAGCCATTAAGAACTTGGGCCCTGTATCCAAACAACATGGATTCCAGTCCTGGCTCTACCACTGCCTAGCTCTGTGATTCTAGGAAGTACTTCATGTCTCTGGTTCTCAAGTTCACACCCTGCAAAATAATGACTATAATAGTACTGGTGCATTAGCGTGTTTGTAGGGATTAAGAGAAATGATGCTTGTAAAGTCCTTAGTCCAATGGCTGGTACACAGTAAACACTTCATAAAAATAAGCTATGTCTCTAGTCTTGTGTTCTCTACATTTATAAGAAAGTGCTGGTAATTCTCTGAACGTATCATTTTGTTTCTGGTTTCTGTCTTTATACACGCTGCTTCCTTTTCCTGGAATCCAAAGTCCTTTCCCTACAACCTCAATACCGCTTTCCCTAATTGATTTCCACTTGTATCCTTAAAAATTAGTGAGATTGGGGGCACCTGCATGGGTCAGTGGGTTAAGCATGTGACTCTTGATTTTGGCTCAGGTCATGATCTCAGGGTCTTCAAATCGAGTTCCGTGTGGGGTTCCGTGATCGGCAGGGAGTCTGCTTGTCTCTCTGCTCCCCCCCAGTCACACTCTCTCTCTCTCAAATAAATAAATAAAATCTTTAAAAAAAATTGTGAGATTGAATGTCCTTCTGGAAGCTTTTCCTCACCCACACTCACCCTGGTCTAGGCTGAGTCTATGTCCTCACAGAGTAGTTCGTACTGTGTGACCTGATGTGCCATATCACAATTGCTTGTCTAGTTGTCTCTATCCCCACATGGATTATAAGAACTACAGCTATTCCTCTCTGTATCCTAGTTGGTTCATATGGGACCTGTATAATCAAGTCTTTTGGATAGTGACCGACAGAAGATTCCAAGTGAAGAGAAGTGGCAGAAATAAGGGTTCTATAAAGTTGAATGAACCTGAGGGTAAAGGAGTCATCAAAAGGATCCCAATTGTCTGGTGGATAATCATATACAAATATTTAAGACTGGATTTTTTTTCACAGAATAAATTCCAAACTAATCAGATCCAAATGTAGATCCAAGTAATAGAAAAAAAACATGGGTAAGCTCCTTTATAGCCTAAGAAGCAACAAAAGGGAAAGAATGATAATTTTGAACACACACACAGGTGTTGCATGATAAAAATAAAAACATAACCAAATTAAAAATCATAATATGCTTTCAAGAACCCTACTTATATCATAGACAAAGATTTATTATTCCTAAGATGTGTTTTAAAAACTGATAAGTAAATGGGGCACCTGGATGGCTCTGTCAGTTAAGCATCTGCCTTCAGCTCAGGTCATGATTCCAGGGTCCTGGGATTCAGCCCCATGTCAGGTTCCCTGCTGAGCAGGGAGCCTGCTTCTCCCTCTCCCTCTGCCTACCACTCTGCCTACTTGTGCTCTCTCTTTCTCTCTCTCTGTCAAATAAAATAAAATAAAATAAAATAAAATAAAATAAAATAAAATAAAATAAATAAAATAAAATAAATAATGGATGAGTAAGATGAAAGAATAGAGCATTTCTCCTATCTGAAGGATTTTCAGATACAAGGATATGATGTTTAAGGCTTTATTTTTAAAAATTTAAAAAAATTTTCCCACAAACATTGGGGGATATAAGATTGACAAAATGGTAACTAATGAAGCTAGGTAATGGGTACATGGAGATTCATTCTACTGTTCTCCCTATTTTTTATGTGTAAAAATTTCCATAGTAAAAAAGCTTTTTGACGTGTTTGGAAGAAAGAAAATATAAGCATTTGAAGGTTTCGGCTAATTGAATTCCAGTGTTTGTTTATCAGTATTATAATTTCTAAGAAGAGTCTTTTTCAATGTTTTATTCTTCACGTTGGTTTGAAATTACTGTATTCTAGGTCCTTTAAAGGGCTAGCAATTTTATCTAGGATGCTTTGTTTCATGAAGGGTTATCTATGTTTGGGCAGATGTCTTCTAAATTAGACACTGAGCTTCCTAAATCTCAGCCTGTGTTAGATGTATCAGAACGGTTCTCAGCCATTTCACACATATCAGGCTGGCCTTCTGGCACTCATCTAAACCAAGACCTTCGTAGACCCTGGCAGGCCAGGCCCACACCGTTGAGCTTTCTTAGAGCCAGTGCTGTTTCCTGGATGGGGACTCAGTGATGGGTTTCAAAACTTTTGCTAGAATGGAAAAAAAAAAAGTCTTCAAAGGCTTAGAGGTTTATTTAAAACCTCCAATAAAAAGAAAAGTGACTTACCAAAGAGAAATATAAAACAATTAACAAATGACTCTACATTTCTGTAGTTATATATAAATATATAATTAAATAAATATATCTTTATCTTTTCATCTCCTTTCTCCACAACTGTCATTGAAGCTTTCTGACCATTTCTCTGCGTCCTGTTGTTGCCCAGTAAAGTCTGCTCTGCACTTGACTGCAAAATTAATTTCTAAGAACTTTATCATTGTACTCTCTTTTTGAAAAACTTTTAATAGCTTATCAATGTCTGTGGATTAAAATTCACACTCAGAAATTCATGGCTTTCCACTCCAGGCAAACTTACCTTATCAACCTCTGGGCCTTTTCTCACCTGACTCTTCATTCAAGGAGACTTGTGGCACATCTTAGATTATTACATTCTTGTTTATTTTTATGATTTTATTCTTTCTAGTTCCACCTTACACTAAACTTCTTAAACAGTAGAAACCACATCTTTTTTTTTTTTTAAGATTTATTATTTTTTTGAGAGAGAGAGAGAAAGCCGAGCAGAGGGGTGGGCAGAGGGAGAGAAAGAATCGCAAGCAGGCTCCTCCCTGAGAGTGGAGCCCCTGGATGGGCCCCATCCCAGGACCCTGAGATCATGACCTGAACAGAAATCAAGGTCAGAAGCTCAACCAACTGAGCCACTCAGGCACCCCTAGAAACCACATCTTAAAGTTATTCTTCTCCCTAGAATGCTTTACACATTGTTATAACATGTAGTAAACAGATTTTTAAAAGGTTTGCTCATTCGATTCAGTTTAGCACTCTATTCAGGTGCCAAAGATAAGGAAACTAAAGAGAACCTGTTAGGTTTCTTCTCCTGGGTTTCTACACTCAGCCTCCCACAGGTCTGAGACTACAGATGGACCGTAATTCAAAGGAGCCCGCAGGTTTGTGAGTGCATTGCAGAATCTCCACACAGCCACTGAGCACATTGCACGACTCATTTTCAGAAAAGTTACATTTTCATATTTACGTAATTTCTTTGAGAAGTCTAAAAAGTTATTTTCATTGATTTTATAAATGAACAACAGTAACAATTGTTTTTCAGATGAGTCATAAGTTTCCAATGGTACACGGTGTCTTGACATTTACGGATGTGTGAAAGAAAATGTTTTCATGAATTTGTAATCTTTTGCAACATCAGATGCAACCTTTGCTAGAAAGTTATAATCAATTTGGGAAGTTAAACTCTCACTCAAAATAGCAAGACCCCTGCATTTTTCTCTTAAAATTTTGCAAAGTTTCTCATAATAATGATTGTACCCTAAAAACTGAAATCACTTTAAAAGATATACTTAGGACATGTATCTGAATCTATCAATCTATCTGTGTACCTATTCTTCCATCTACTCTCTCCCTTTCTCTACCCACCCACCTCTCACCTAGGCTCACCTTCAGAAAATATAACACTGGGAATAAAAGTGTTGTTCAATCTAAATCGCAAAGCAAGATTAAGTGTGAGGATACTCTGATGCTTCTCATCTAATATCCACACTCAGTCAAACACACCACAATAAAAACTAAATTCTAGGGGCACCTGGGTGGTTCAGTGGATTAAGCATCCTTTCAGCTCAAGGTCATGATTTCAGGGTCATGAGATGGAGCCCCACCTCGGCTCCTTTCTCAGTGCTCAGTACAGAGTCTGCTTAAGATTCGCTCTCCCTCTGCCCTTCCCCCCACCCCCCGCCGTCACTTTCTCTCTCTCTCTCTCAAATAAATAAATGAATAAATCTTTTCTTAAAAAAAAACTTAAATTCTTTGTTATAAACAAACAAACCTGCTCTAAGTATGAACTGTTAATATCCCAGGGGGGTTTATTTTCTTAAACATTTACCTATATCCTATTAATGGCTACATTTATGAAAAGAAATCAAAGTGAAAGACACCACTTTGCTTCTTTAAGTGTATCAAACTCCACATATTGTTGCCCCAATGGCCGCTTGCTGATTTTTCCCAGGGCCGTTCAAGAAGGGAGAGTCACTGCAAGACATTATCACTCATTTGCTGCTAGCGAATGTGTGGTACAAACCAGCATTTTAGTTTGACCCTTGATTTTATAATTTAATACCAATATTACTTACATTATTAGTTTTACTGGTAAATCAGGAGCAAGTTGTCGGAGTCCAGCTGTGACCCCAGGGCAGGAACTTTTTGCCTGCTGTCACCTTCTGACAGTTTGGGCTGTTAATTACCTCAATCAACTAGCCCACAAGCACCTCTCTGTCTGCCAGCTGGCAGACTCGACTTCAGAAACTGGCAGCTTGGGAAGATTTAAAACCTGTAAAAAGGGCTGCTATGTAAACAGTTTATTGTATAATATTTGATGGCCACAGTAGACCCGCATCAGTAATCAAAGGGAGGGTCTGCTCTTGTGCCTTACTAGGTTAGCAAAGAAGAAAGTTAAAAAAAAAAAAAAAAACAGCTCTCGTTTTTATCTTTTTTATCCAGCAGAATGAAACTAGGGATTTTGGCTCTGGAGGCATGATGTCGGTGCCGTGGAGGAAAGTCCGTCACTCACCTCTACTGAAATAAGTGTGGAACCAAAGAAAAAGAAAAGCAAGCAAGCAGTGATGTTTCCTTGGCAGAAATCACAGTAAGCTGGAAGGGCTTAAAGCTCTCTACCGGGTAAGGACGCTGTGTGCACACGCACCCGGAAACGCAATCAGTACCCACGACACGTGTGTGAATGATGTACGTGCTGTCGGACGGACCCAGTCCGTCTGCTGCTCTATTCTGACCCAAACGCCCTTCCTTACATTCAAAGACATTTAAGGTACGTTTTTCAGAACCAGGCTCCGACTTCTGAGATTCGATCTTATATTTCACAATCTCCCTTCCAAACGCCGTAGAAAAATGTTTAGCTATTAATTTGATTAGACTATCACATGATACGTCAAAATGCTAAATGAGCTTTAATTCTAAAGAGCCTCTTTGAGCATTAAAATTCAGAGACATCTGGCTTTTGTTGATTTGCTGGCTCGTTTCATAAGCCAAGTGGCTGAAGTTCAAATCATGATCAAAGTCTAAATTTTTTATTTGCTTTAAAGGAATAAGAAGAGGGGTACCTGGGTACCTCAGTTTGTTAAGCATCCAACTCTTGATCTCCGCTCAGGTCTTGAGCTCAGAGTCGTGAGTTCGCACTCCACCCTGGGCTCCATGCCCAGCACGGAGCCTAATAAATAAATACATACGTACATAAACACATAAAGGAATAAGAAAAAGTGTAATACACTGTGATAAAATAACTAATTTTCAGAAAAGAAATAAAGCCAAATTCGAATCTGCCTTTGATTCATTTCTTTGAGGCCTTTCTTCATGTATCTTTCCAGAAGAAAATGGAAAAATAGTAAATTTCTTGATCTCTTCCTTGGAAACTCTTTTCATACAAATCGTCAGACCTATTTAGAATTAACTACTTTTATTCAGGTGCACACACACACACACACACACACACACACACACACACTATCCGAACATCCTGCAGGTAAGAATTATAAACTTATCTGTATTACAAAAAACCTGAAAACCCCATGTCTGAGTAGGAGTAGTCCCTACAGGTTTGTAATCGGCCGTGCCTTCCAGAGAAGCAAAACTTCCGTCTGCTTCTCTTCTTCATTCTTTTCAATCTCTCTGCAGCATGTTCTGTTGTTGATAATATTGATTGCTAACTACGTGCCACACGAAGAAAGAAGCACTTGAAGGGTATTATTTCTCATTCGTTCTTTGCAACAGTCTTATGAGAGAGGTCATAAGATTGCCTTCACCGTCCAGATAAAGGTGGTATAACTTGCCCAGTCTTGCAACGGACAAATGTCAAAGCAGAGATTTAGTAGGAAATCTTTCTGACTCCTGGCTCTAGCCTCTTCTGGGCTCTGCTACACCGCCTGTCAGGCAGCAACGTTTCCGGGAAATGCTTTCTTGAAAGACAATCACATCTCTGAGCTTCCTTGTCTCTCCTCCCTCTTTTGCCAGAGCTTCACCAGCTTTCTCCTTTTTTTCTCTACATGTGTGGACTATCGCCTCCACTCCCAGGGCTTCCTTCCCGTCCACTGTCCTCATTGATTTCAGTGGCTTCGGCTTCTACTACTACGCATGTGGCTGCACCATCTTCATCAATTTTCTTGGGTTCTAGAACCTGCTCTTTGGTGGTGGCTATGTTCCTCTTTGCAGCAAAACTGCCCTTTCACTTGTAATGGCATTACTGTCCAACCAAACTCAGGATTACCCATCGTCTCTTCATGTACCACCGATCCAAGTGAAAAAGTTCTTAAGAATCCTACTTTTGAAAAAAAAAAAAAATCTCTGTTTTTCTTACACTTGTAGCACGGCCAAGTTTGAGTCCCCGTTATTACTCGCTAGAGCAGTATTTCAGCAGTCTCCTAACTGCTTTCACTGCCTCTCGTCTCCATGTTCTCTAATCAGTCCCACATTGTGCCACCAGAAACATCTTTTTAATCACAGACTAGTTCTTAGAACTCCCCTTTCCAAAAACCTTCAATAGCTTCTCAACGTACACAGACTAATATCCAAGCTCCTCTGTTCAGTAAACCCCTTGGCTTAGTCCTGGCTTATCTTAATCCCGTTTAACTTCTACTTCAATACCCAAGATACACGCTCTGCCATTCCCTAACCGTGCCCTGCCCTTGTCTCCTCCTGATTATGTTTGTGCTGGCCTTTCTCTGTGGGCTGCTGCTGCTGCTTTCATCTTAACCCCTCTCGAGCCACCTCTGGTTTTCCCCTGTGAAACTCCTCATGGTCCCACTATGATTCCCACTAAATGATTCATCCACCTCTCCATTTACTGAAGACATATTTATCGAATATTTACCAGGTGCCTGATAAGAAATCTTTACTGAATATTTACCATGTGCCTGACACTGTGCTCACATCTAGAATCTTAAAAATACAAGGCAGTTTCCCTTTTCTCAAGGAGTCTCTAACAGTCTATGGGGGAAGTCAAACAAGAAAATAAGCAATTGAAATGAGGTACGGTTTTCGCGAAAGACACAAACTACCAAATCTCACTCAATTAAAAAATAATCTTAAGGAGCACCTGAGTGGCTCAGTTGGTTAAGCGTCTGCCTTTGGCTCAGGTCATGATCCCAGGGTCCTGGGATGGAGTCCCGCATTGGGCTCCCTGCTCAGTGGGGAGTCTGCTTCTCCCTCTCCCTCTGTCTCCTAGCTCTCGCTCTCAATCTCTATCTCAAATAAATAAATAAAATCTTAAAAAAAATAACCTTGAAAGTGCCATGATTATTTAAAGAAGAAGGGGGAGGAGGAGGAAGGAGGAGAAGAAGGATGATGATGATGATGATGATGATTCACTAGCAATTCCACTAAACATTTAAGGAAGAAATGATACTAATTATTCACAAATTCTTCCAGGAAATAAAGATTCCACCATGACATTACTGTTACGCATACTAACAACCTAATATCTCAATACAGCAGAAGATAAATTATTTGCAGTTCAAGGGAGACATCCACTAATATTAAAACCAGACAAAAACCCCATGAAAAAGAAAACTGGAGACCAATGTCTTTCATTCATATGGATGTCTCTGATTTCTGTGGTTTTGCCACCTTTATAAGGCCTCATGTCACTCCGCTGCATTCTCTGCATCCAGCTGCAAGCCAAGTGGAAACAGAGAGTGTGGGGATCACAAGATCAGTTACCAGGCACCAGGTCTCAAAGTCTATATGGCTTCTGCTTGCATCTGTTGACCAAAACTCAGTACCCTGGCCCCATCTAAGGGCAGGGAAGGCTGCGTACTTAGGAAGAAAAGGAAACAGACGAGCACGTGCAATTGTCTCTGACACGGTGATCCTGAAAACAACATATACTTCATCATTTTCCTTTGGTATTCACATGTATTTTAGTTGCCTCAAAGTTTGTGGAGCAAGGTGAAGTATAAATTAATTGATTATACTTTTCTTATCATTAAATCATAACTAATATAATAAAGACGTTTTCTATGCCCAAAACTTTCCATTGTACCTATTATAATTATGGAAGGAGCACATTAAACTTCTACTGTGATGATTGAAAAATGCTAAAGAAATGATTCAGCAAATTAAATGAAACTCAGGATCTTTCCATGTCTGCATCCATGCATATAAATGAAATTAAATTATAGCTATCTGCATCTATGTTTCTAAATAAATTCAAACAAAAATGCCTGCAGTATGGTACAGGCTATCGTGTTTTTGTTTTTGTTTTTTAATTTCTACTTCTTACCTAGGACAAAAGAAGTACAGCTATTTTTGGCTTACGATGGGGTTATATCCTGATAAACCCATCAGAAGTTCAAAATAATCATTAGTCCAAAATATATTTAAGACACCTAACCTATCAAACATCATTAACTTGGCTTAGTCTACCTTAGATGAGCTCAGAACACTGACCTTAGCCCACAAAACCATCTAACAAAGCCTATTTAATATTACGGTACTGAGTACATCACGTAATTGTTTGAATACTGTACAGAGAGTGACAAACAGAATGATTGTATGGGTAGAGAATGGTTGTGAATGGATCCGTTATTGACCCTCGTGATCGTGTGGCTGACTGGGAGCCGTGGCTCACTGCACTGCCCTGCATCACACGAGAGAATGGCATCGCCTATCCCTAACCCAGGAAGAGATCAAAATTCAAATTCTGAAGTATTTTTTTTACTGAATGTTATCACTTTCTCATCATCGTAAACTTGAAAAATCATAAGTCAAATCCTAAATCAGAGACGAGCTGTGCATATTAACTATCTCATTATATCATGGAGTGGTGGAAAGAGAAGTGGATTATGAAGTAGGAATCCCAGGTTCTAGCTCTGGCCCCATTAATATCTGTGGTCTTAACAAGCAGCTCAACTCTCTGGATCTTGTCAGTAAAGTGAAAGATGTGGATGAGATTATCTCCAAAGTACTTTCCATTTCTAGTGTTCTGAGAGTCTTTACAAAGCCATAAACTCAAGCTCGCTTGCTCCCTTTGGAGTCAAAGGGGCTTATCATTCAAGGACTGAATGTTTTGGTGGCAGAAGCTCAACTGGAATGAAAAGAGAAAGGAAGGGAGACAGAGAGAAACCAAATTGAATCAAAATGTCTCTTTGCCTTAGGAACTTGTAATGTACAATTAATTCTACCTAGGGAAAATTATAATTATTTGTATTCTTCCCATAAGAGGTTGGTTTTGGGGGGGCTCAGTAAGTCAGTAGTCATTGCCATAGATGATACCCTTATTCACCTGCACTTATGTATTATGGATCAGGTTCTAACCATCCAGTAGCTAAGACTATCAAATGAATATTAAAAATACTGAAATTTCCTGGTTTGCATTTAATTAATTTCTAAGGCGTAACCACAAATACGATGATGTAGGCCTCAGAAGAGACCACATGAAATAGAAATAACACAGAAACAGAAGCTTGAAAATCTGTATTCTATTTTCTACTGTGCTCCAAATTATTTTCATGATGTTGGCAAGTCACTTAAGATCTTTAGACACCAGTTTCTTTATAAAAGAAAGAAATGTTTGGGTTTGCGGGACGTTAGGATGCCTGGCAATCATGAAATCCCTTTAATATAAGAAAAATAAGATCCAAATTGAGAAATACAAATAGTCATATATTACTAAAAGCCTATCTCAGATAAATCCTGTAGAAAGACTGACTCATAGGCAACATTTCCCTCAACAACGGTTTACCTTGGACCTACCACCATTGTTAGGAGAGAAAGCAAAAGGACAAGTTTCATATTCTGTTTAGAAGATAAAAGAATGAGTTAAGGTCCTATGTCACAGGTCTCAAAACCAGCAAAGTCTAAAGGTGGAATAAGTAAAAAATAAGCAGACATGTAACTTAGAGCAATGGAAAGGTGAGCAATTTTTCACATTTTTTTTTCAGTATATCAATGAAATGAGAGAGGCAAATGCTTCTGTGGGAAATTTAATTTCAGTTTCAAGCCTCAAATTAAAACCTGCCAAGCTTCATATAATAGGTTTCTTCTAAAGAAAGTAGGAAGAGCATATACACACTGAAGAATGATTTGAAATAAACGGAAATATATTTTCTAGCAAAAATTAATTCTACTTTTAGAACTAAGATGCAAGAAAAATTTTTAAAAGAGATTTTATTCTCAGAAGTATTCTTATAGTAGGAAATTTTTTTAGAGCCACATTAAATATCTTCTGAATGTTATAGTAGTAACTTAATTTCTCTTTAACTTCATTTTGCTGTTGGATCTCACATACCAAACACCTTGCTAGTCTAGGTGGCTCAGTTGTTTAATTACAGTACTTTTCATTCTTCTGATGATTACTTTAGACTATCTCTTTAGAACTGTGGGATAACTTAGATTTTATCCTTGAGAGAACAATTCTGCTCTTAGGAAAACAAAGACTGTTGTTTAACTACTCAGGTCTTAGGACAATCATAAGAATTTAGATTCATAAAACCAAATAAACAAATGTGGTTTTTGCCTTACTGACCACATAATGAGCACCAAGCTGCTTTTGCTTTGAACAAATATGGACTGTCGTTTTCAATTTCTTCCCATTGTATAACGTAACAAAACATTTCACAAATAGCCAGGAAGGAAATCAGACTCACGAGCATTCTCAAGATAGTTATTTATAAGTGCTTGTGCACATTCACACACACACACACACACACACACACACACGGAGCCTGTCTTAGAAATGAAAAACATGGCCTAATAGTTTCTGCAAAAAAATACCTTATTAACCCTTGGGCAAATCATCACGGGAACATGTAGGAGCTGAAATCTTGAACAGGATGGGCCCTTTAAACTATCCATCATTCTCATATTAGAAACAACTCCTAGTTTTTCATAAGTTGCCTACAGTGTTTAAAGTGATAGAAGTTCTGAGTACATAAACAAGTTAGAAAGATTTCAAAAATAATTACTCAGATGTCATTTTACAATTCCCTTCTCAGTAAATATCTAAAATAATAATTTTTAAAATTATGCCTCGCTTTGTCTGGTTTTTGCACCTTTCCATGAATTCTTATGTTTCTCTGAATCATCAATACCTCTCTTTTTAATTAAATGAATGAAAATTTTAAATACAGAAAAAAGAGAGAAGCTAGAAGATTAGAGAGAAGAAATGAAAGAAAAAGATAGACCTTTAACATTTAGAAAGTAATGAGAAAACATCTCCTCCAGATTCTATCACTCAAGACTTTCAAAATTGACAGTTGGAGACTGAAGCTTCTAAGAAGTGAGTAGTATTTTGAAAACTTCACATACTCACTATTTATTTCTTTGAGAAAGAGAGAGAGAGTGAACACGGTGGGGGAGGGAGGGCAAAGGAAGAGGGAAAGAGAGAATCTTAAGCAGTCTCCACGCTCAGCATGGAGCCGGATACAGGGCTCGATCTTACAATCCTGAGATCATGACCTGAGCCGAAAGCAAGAGTCTGACGCTTAACAGACTGAGCCACCCAGGCGTCCCCATCACATACTCTTTAATTCACCAACTATACCACAGGGAAACAACATTCAACAGGAATTTTAAAGCTCTCTTTGATGTCATAGACACCCCCACACACTGTGCGTATTCCGGGAGGAAGTTTGCCAGAGATTTGCAAGGAGAGGTGTTTGTCCATTCTGGGCAAATCATCCATTGACATTTAGAAGACTTTAAAATATGCCATGATAGATTTCACAAGGAGCCTTTGTAGGGCTTGCTTTTTTTCACCTACCTGTACTAATACTCTAACTGGCAATCCTCAGTCATGTAGAGGCCGACAATATCCTTACACCTGAGAGAGAATAAAGGGAATCTGAATTAAACACACATGTGCGTCTTGTCAGTGTTCTGGTACATGTTTAACAACAGGCTCTCTAGAAGAAAAAAAGATGTATGTGCACGTTTATTGTTTATGATAAATTTCATTGATATAAAGACTGTGTAGCAAACAAATTACAAATAGTAATAATGTTGCAAAAACTTTTTTTTTCAAATTTCATATAGCTGATTGGTGCTCACAGTGAGCTTTTGCTGATTTTTGCCAAAATCTTAAATCCACAATTGATCTCTGGTTACAATTGATGAATGAATATAGTTCCAACATAAACATTGGTTAATATTTTTTATTTACCTTAACCAAAAAGATAAAGGTAAAAATCCTGTAGAAATAATTTGGATGTTTACCAATCCAATCATTACCAATAACATGGGCATTTCCCTTGTTGCATCTCATAATTGTTTGCAAATACCAGAAGAATGTGTCATGAAATTTTGCACTATTTGCAGTATAATCCCTACAGATAAAATGCACTTTTCAATGAGATCTGCATTATTAACACTTCCTCCATCATTTTTGGAAGCCTAGGCCATCAAAGGAAAAAAAAAAACCAATAAATAAAGCCAGGATTTAGAGTGTTTGCCAGTTTCTGTGGTTTGAGTGCTTTCACAAGCTTGGAATTCAAGCTACTACCATGCGTCTCTGAGGCAGCGTCGGAAAGAAATCTACCGGAGGGCTCCATTATATGGCATTTCCACTGTACAGATACAATGGGCATGAATTATGTCAAGAGCAGAGATGCTAGTACAATACAGTGAACTAATTGGGAAGTAATAAATTTTGAGTATTTACTGCCTTTGTTTTTAACATAGTTTATTTAATTGTAAGTTTATTTAACCCAATTTTTAATAATGGCTATGTTTAACAACCACCTCACAAAATTCTTCAATATCTAACAGTCTGCTCTTGTGAGCCAGTGTGAGCAGACTCCCTCACCCCACTATACTCCCTGTTCAAAATGGCCGGGAGATTGAATACTAGCATTTTGCCACAGTTTCGTGAATCTAAATTCTTTCCTAGGTACAAGATTGCTGGAAGTACCAGAAGAGAACTTCTTTTTAACTTCATGTAAGAATATGCCATTTAGTAAATAAGTCCTAAATTTGGCAAGTGCTTTGAAAGCTAATTTGTGAACGCTATAAACTCCTTATGCCTCTGTATATTTACACACCACGGAAGAACAATAGAGGATTTATGCAGGTTTACATCTTATATAGGTTTAAAGGTTTTCTGTTTCTTTGTTTCCATAACAATTACAGCGGTCAAAACAGAAGTAGCAGACAAACAGTCTGCTTGGTCTCATTGAAAATACTCAGAACAAAATTTTTTTATGGTATAAAACACCAGCGCCTATAAAATTACCAACACTCCATCTTCAAGAACGTAAGCAAGATACTTGGATTTGTAGATCAGAGTCTGGCCGAAGTTCCATTAAGTGATCTTGAACACTGTCAGAAAGTTAAGTTAAAGATACTCACAAACAAAGTCATATAATTAGTTGTGAATCAAGCTGTATACTTGAAAAACAATGAGACGGTGCAACATAGCAGAGAAGGAGCAGGAGGAGAGAGGGTGGAAGTTAAAGTGGACTTGGGGCTAAATTCCAGTCAAGCCACTTAAATAACCATGCAATGTTGGAAAATTACTTAACTAGTCTAAGCTTCCGTTTCCTCAAAAATAAGCTAGAGATTACAACACCTAGTTTACAAAGCTATCAGGATCATGTAAGAGAGTATATATGCATTACCTGGCATGTAATAGCAGATCAATAAGTGGCAGCATTATGAAAACATATTCCCTTCTGTGTAGCCAAACGAGTGGAGAAAAAGGTAGGAACCCATCTGAGGAAAAATATTTGTAATGCACTCAAACAGACTTTATTCAAAACAAAGCAAACAGTGATTTGTATTAGCCCCAGAGGCTACCTCAGTCCCCAAATATCTAAAAACCATCATTGAACTTCTTTGGGTTCAGGCCACACAAACTGAATCTGAGAATCTGAAGCTCTATTTGCTCACCACCAAGTACAGGGTCTTGAGAAGTACTGCAAATCCTCTGCTGTCTGTTACAACACAACATTCAATAAAGAAAAGAGAGATATCAAATACCTGTGATTTTGTCACTGAGTCATATTCAAAAGGCACAATCTAGGAATAGTGACATTAGAAAATTCTAGAAACTTCTAGAAAATGCATATTCTTTTTTTTTTAAGATTTTATTTATTTATTTGACAGAGAGAGAGAGACAGCCAGCAAGAGAGGGAACACAAGCAGGGGGAGTGGGAGAGGAAGAAGCAGGCTCCCAGCAGAGAAGCCTGATGTGGGGCTCGATCCCAGAACGCTGGGATCACACCCTGAGCCGAAGGCAGATGCTTAACGACTGCGCCACCCAAGCGCCCCAGAAAATGCATATTGTACCTAAAACTGATTTCCTTAGCGTTGAGTACCTATAACTCATTAGAATGAATTAACTTTTCACTTAGCGTTCCCGAGAGAAGAGGGGGCCAGGAACAGGTAACTGACAGAGGGTGTGGAGAAAGAGCTACCCTTACCTGGTCAGCTACTATCTGGGAGAGCCGTCCCAGCAGCAGGAGGCAGTGATGCACTTGGGTGTATCACAGCCATGGGCTAGTGGTGTGGAGAAAGAAAAAAAAGGGAGCTGTGTAAACAAAATTATTTTATTTTGCAGTTTTGTATGAAAACAGTACTTGCCACAATTATAAAAGCACTATTTTTTGAGTCACAAAGAATATTTTCTTGGATATTCTCCTTAATATAGAAATGTCAACAACTTGGTAAATATTTTTACTTGGCCTCTTCTTTAGTGGCAGAAAGCCATCTTCTGAGGTAGCTAGCTACCAGGAAGGAATGCATCAACTGAGTTAAAAGTAACTCTTCTATGTACTTGTAGGTCTTCAGAAAAAAAAATGTATGAACTAGAATCCCTGAAATAGCAGATAAAGAAAATAGCAGCCAGACAGAAAATTAAAGTCTGAAAGCAAAAGCTGTAGCAGTTCCAGAATGTCTACAGAGGAGAGGCTTGGGGTAGTCATCAGATTGGAAGGGAAATTAGAGGACTTTCCTTAACACAGTATTCACTTAGCAAGCACATAGCTTTTACTTACAGAATATATTTATTTAGGGCAACCTGACACCAGGAATGGGAGGGAGCCCTAATGGAGATTATGAGGGAACTAAATAGAAAGAAAGAAAGAAAGAAAGAAAGAAAGAAAGAAAGAAAGAAAGAAAGAAAGAAAGAAAGAAAGAAAAAGAGAGAAAGAAAGAGCGAAAGATGAGGGAGGAAGGGAGGAAGGAAGGAAGGAAGGAAGGAAGGAAGGAAGGAAGGAAGGAAGGAAAAGAAAGAATCACACATTCCTTTGTCCATATACCTGCAGTCACTAAAATGGAAAGAGAAGACAAATCTAAAATTATACCTTAGCTGAAAAACATTATCCAATTTTTTTAATTATGAGAAGTTAATTTAATCAATAATCAATCAATATTTATTGATTGCCTCCAGGGTGCTTGGTACTGGGTAGGAAAAAGGTATGTCTCCTGATCTTTCATTGCATGAAGGCAGGAGAGAAGATGGACATTGGGCAACAAAGTGATGTCACTGGTCTCATAAAAGGGAGACGGTGGAGATTCGATCTGGTATAGGGTCAGGGAAGGTTCCCTGAGGAGGTGACATTTCGAGGAGGCGTTTCCTGGGCAAAAACTGAGAGGTAGGTGGTAAAAGAGGGACAGAAGGATGACAGGGACTGGAAAAACTCCTAGCAGAGAGAGCCGAATGAGGGAAGTCAGGAGTAGAACCTTCGTAATCTGAGCAATTTAAGAAATCTGTCTGGAGTAAAGACAGTGTATCAGCTAGGGTCCAGAAAGAAAGCAGAAACCAGCTGGCTATTCTAACATAGAGAACTGGGAACCACTTCACAAGCATTGGACAAGGAGAGATAGAAACAGCAGAGAGCAGGGACCCCTAAAGCTGGGAGAAGAAAAGGGAGAGGGCAGGGTAACCGGAACCTGGAAACTCTGAGTAGAGGTCAGAGCTGGAATCCAGGTCTCACAGGAAGGGGCTGGCCGGCAGATTCTAATTATACCAGAGAGGACACACTCAGACTGGTTCCAGGGGTCCGGGGGAAAGGCTCGAGGCTGGAACCCACTGCTTCAAGAATGAAGAGCTATTGGTGCATAATGGAGAAAAAACAAAAAGGAGCAGGTCTTCTCTTCTCCAATCTCTCTCTAGCACCTTCTATTGGCCAAAGTTAAATATCAATCTACCTTTTCCATGAGGTCTCCAGGTGAGAATGATCCAACTGAATTTTGATATGGAATTGGTCCCTCTGTTCTCTTAACACTTGGTTTACATCCGTATTTTCATAGTCAAAGAGTACTATTGCACTAAAATACAATACGGTGGGTGGGAGGATAGATAAAATAGATAAAGCAGATTAAGGGTTACAAACTTCCAGTTACAAAATAAGTAAGTCACAGAGATGAAAAGTAGAGCACAGGGAGTATAGTCAATAAGATTATATAGTAAGATGATAAAAACATTGTTTGGTGACAGTGAATGACTACACTTATCCTGGTGAGCACTGAGTATTTTATAGAATTGTTGAATCATTATGTTGTATACCTGAAACTAATGTAACATTGTGTATTCATCATACCTCAATAAGATGTGTGTACATATATGTACATATATATATATAATCAAGTTATTTTATTCTCCACTGTTTTACTTCTCATTTAATCACTTCATTTCCCACCTGAGTCCGAAAGATTTCACTTTGACCAAAACCTGTTGAAAATTTGTGCTGCTTACTAAGGATGCTCTCTTTTTTTTCACCATGTCGGCAAAGGGGCACCCCTCAGGGTATCTCACTGTCCACGATTGCTTTGGGGAGAAGAATATAGGCTCTTCTCTCAGTGAAAGCAAGGAAAGCAAAAAATGAAGCTGAGGGTTTTGTTCTTCTGCTGTTGTAAAATGTGGACGCTAAGAACAGCTTCAATCTCTTTGATCTCAAAAGCAATGGAACTTGGAAGAACAAATCAAGAGGTGGGATTTACCCTGTTCTCTTAATCTCAATTGCCTGATGTTTCTAACTAGTCCTGAAGGAGGATGAGAAGGTCAGATTTCTGCAAACGTTGTACATGGGTGAAATAACGGATACAGTTTTAAAACGTTTTTAAGTATTGAAGTCTTTATGCTATAATAAAATTACAAACACCAGGTAATTTGCAAGAATTTTGCTTGACCTTTTTATTTTTCTCCCCAAATCACCTTACAAAATGTGAACTCCAGTAATTTGTCAAATAGTGACAATCTCCAGGATCGCTCCTTTTATTTTTCTTGGGCTCCTAAGTCTCTCTCATGATGCTACAGCATAGTTGGAAAAGGCAGGGGCAAGAAAGAAAAAAAAAAGCAAGGTTTGCTTCATCATTTTAAAACATCAGAGCTAAAATATATTATGTACATAAATACAAACTCAGAGTTTCCAAAATGGATATAATTTGCACTGCTCAATGTTTGATATCTAGATATATTTGTAAGATCTCAAAAGCACTCTGTGCTGATTTTTTTAGACAGATTTTACAGAACCCAGCTTAAGTTAACAGAAGTTGTAAATTATGTCTAAGTGGACTTTATAAACAAAAGTTAAAGTTGAGCATGCAAGGGAATATTGAAAAGTTTGCATAATGCTGTCAACATCTACAGTGCCAATGTTCATCCTTTCTTTTATTATTAGCTGAACTTTTTTCTATATACATGGATATATGTCTAACTAAGTATGTGTGTACAGATTTATGTTTTCAAATGAAACAAAGCTGTGCAGTTACTATTGTAGGGGTCGACTGGTCTCTGCAAGCACGTGCTTCCTCGAGCCTATTAAAGTACAGTACCGACATTTCCCTCTTGTAGCTTTGTGAGTGTGATCCGACCTGAGCTTGTGTTTCTGGGAAAGCGCCTGGAGAATACCAATTTAATTTAGAAACTGCTCAGCTTAAGTGTTTGGTAGGGTTTGACAGCACTGCATCAGGTCATCAGATATATTTTCAGAGATACCACAAAGAAAGTTGGAAATGTCACCAAAAAGTTTACGTTAAATGTATTTTTCCTGCCGAGGAATTGATTTTAGACATCATTTAAATTTATAACACGTGCCAGATTCCAGTGTTTTGTTACATGACGGCCTTTAGTTGCTGGCTCTCTGCTTTCAAATTATTTTAGTGCTGGTATGGGCTTTTGCTGGAATTGCCAATGTTGTTACTCCGTTGTATACTATTAAGCTAACGGCCGAATTGGAAATTTTTCTCTAATAAAGATGAACAGCTATTTCTCTCACTGGTTGAACTGCAGTAATGTTGTACAAACAATATCTGTGGACTTGTTCTTTCTCTTCCATATGGGCTTTTTCATTCCTATTACATGGAGCTTAAAAAAAAAAAGGACAAAATTTTGTAGTTGGATTTGCCCTATAGCGTCCTTGAAAAAAAAATTATTGAACAATGTATTCTTCCCCACTCACCGCCCCCATGCAAACACCATGCATCACCTCAAATTTTATTGAACACACCCAATGTATCTTAAATAGTATTATATATTGTCCCTGAAACTAAGAGGGGGCAGACAGTGTGGAGAATATTCGAATCTAGGTGAAATCTGTTCATCAGTAACACATTTAAAGGTAGTGCATTTCCAAGGATGATCAACTTTTTTTTGGATGATCCTTTGGGGAGAGGAAAAATAATTTCAAAATTGAACTGTTCCTCCTAAACCAGCCTACCAGCTTTCTTCTCTGCCTGCCTTTTTATTGAATCCATACTTTGAATTTCAGTGGCCCGTTAAATTCTTCCTGCTTTTTAGAGTTTCTTTGAAAATATCTTGTGAAGAGTGAAGGAAAAAAATTTTCACCCACAGCCTCGCAAATCTCGTGGATTCTCTAAACAAGAACAGAGCTGTCCTCGGGTTTTATTTTGTTTTGTTTGTTTGGTTTGGTTTGGTTTCTGAAGGAAGGGTAGAACAGGAACACATGACAACAGTGAGATTCCACAGATCAATCTCTGAGTTCTTTTATCTAGTAAACATTCTAATGATCAACTTCAAAGACAAGACGGGAAGAAGCTTCCTTGTCTGCAGTGCCAGAAGGAGAGGCGAAGCTCTTTACCACTCATATGGGAGATATGAGGAACCTTTGAATGGATCATTGCTTTTTATGAGTAGTAATGAGGTGAGAAGTATTCTGGTGTGTGGCACAGGCCTTCATTAAAAAGCGTGAAACAGAATGGCTTACGGTTAAAGGGGGTAATTTGTTCTAACATACTTGCTAAATTGTGCTGTAACCATGCCAGTTAACAGCACTATATTTTCCATAGGATTCCCGAATGCATTTGTGTGCAATTATTCTGCCCATACCAAGTTCAGGGATTTTTCCAATCGCTTATGTTAACTACTTGACAATGCTCATTCCTTCAGCAGAAAGTAGAATGAGTCCCACCGTTCAAGAAGGGTGAAAGAATCCAGAGATGTTCTCATTCTCCCTTCCGAAGCCAAAGGGTTCTTGTAAAATCAAAAATTCACAGAACCCAAATTTAAATGAATGCCATTGGCTTAAAATGTAGTCTCAGAAGTAAGGGCCAGGGTAATAACCACAGAGCTTGAAGTTTGAAAATATGCATGATAATAAAGATAGTCCATAAGAAAGCAAATCAGATCTGGTAGTTTCAAGTCCACCATTTAAAAAGAAAAAACCTTAAAAAGTAAGAGCAGTCATTTTGCTACATTTGTGAGGAAATTCTGCCCATAGGAGATCTTGAAGTTTTGCATCATACCAAGAAGATTACTTGTTCAGGCTCTTAACTGGGAACATTGGACTAAGATTTTATTCATTGGAAAAATCATTCTGCTTAGAGAAACATAAAATTCTTCTTTTTTCACATGACCAACTATCAAAAGTGAAAAAATATAGGAGAGAAATACAAAGTTTTGGACAGGACCTAGAATTGGGGTATATCATATGGGAAAACGGTTTTATAAGTGACAACTTTTTAAGACCGGCTTACTGAAAATGCTATAACATTAGACTTCAAGGGGAAGAAAAAACTCCTTTGAATTTTCTAGAATTTTCTTAAGAGGTAATAATACAAATATTAATTGTTTCATAAAATATGCCCCAATTTTATAACTGACGACACAATTTTATTGGAACAGCAACGTATTAACTAAATGCAATTGATACGCCACCATGGACTAAAAGTGGAGACAATTTTTTTTTTTTTAAACAGGTTAAGAAGTACAGTTTTTATTCAGGATACAATTTAGGCAATATATAATGGAGAAATATTTCCAACATCTGTTTTCAAAATGCTCAATGGAGACTTAAATTTAAGCACCAAAAGACTTTACAGTGAGACAGGAAGTATCAGTGTCTGTCCACTCAGTGGAATTTCTGAGACTGAGCAGCAGGGAGAAGAATTTCAGCTTTGTCACTTTCCACCCTTTTCATTATTATTATTTAGGTTTTGCATATTTGATATTTGATATTTGGGGAAAAGTATTTACAACCACTGTTTTGTACATTATTCTAGCTTCAAAAATAAATACTGCCAAACTTAGTAGAAAGCAGGCAGTGGGCCTATAATAAATGTAATAAGCTCAGCCTCGCCTTTCTATTTCTTTTTATTGGGTTTTCGGGAAAGTCTATGAAGGAAATTCTAATTGCAATTGCTCCTCAGAAATGCTCAGTCAGGTTCTTTAGCCTGAAGGAGGGAACTGCTAGCCTTGGGCTATGTGGTAGAGTCAATGGTATTTTTTCAAGCAAAATTAAATATGTAGGAGTGAGTAATGAAAATTACATTTCACACGGCTTAATCCTCATCATTGTACAAGAAGTCAAATCAGATAAGGGCTGTGACTGCATACAAAATAACGTATTATTCTGTGCTAGATTCATTAACCTGGAACATGGCACTGAGAGAGTAACCAATCTTTTTATCACTGTCTCTGTAATTACTCTCAGTAATCAGAACTTCGCTTGTCCTCGTTTTAATACAAACATTCTGAGTTACTCGGGAACAACTAAGATAGAAAACCTGGGAACCAATATAGGAGAAAATGTGCATTAAAGGGACGTTTACCATGCTTTAAGCTTTCTTTTGCATCGTCTGTCGTTTATATCTAACTGGAAAAACTAAAGCCCTTCGGTCAGATACAATGAAGCAATACAAGGGCTAGGTGAATGCGGGGTGAAAGGAATACACTCGAGAGCATTCTGAGCCAAGCTTGTCTAACTCCCTTGTGACATCATGGATCCCCATGACTGGGAATTCCAAGTGGCTTCATGATGTCAAATACTTGAGAAAAACAAGGATAAGGATACTAAAATAGGAAATAAGTATTGGATGGAAAACACTTATGCAAATATGTTAAGACTAAATGTTGTATTACATAATATACATATACATTACACACATTATGAAAACATTTTCTCTCTGGGGAGAAAAAAAGAGTTAAAATATTCCAAACGAAATATATAGCTACACTTGAGAAAAGTGTTCATTGGGAGACCACCAGTGTGCTTTCCTGAGAAAGTCGGAGCCATTTAACAAAATTGTCAAGTGCTCCAAACCTTCAGCAGGTGCGTAGAGACCAACAGGTATAAAGAAATACACAAAGCTCTGGTCAGTAGGAACTACCTGGGCAGTTGAAAAGATGTTACAGCTCCATTCTGCTCGTGGGCATCTCTACTCGGGTATATTTCAAAGCAGGAAAATGCATAGGAAAATTAAGAAAAACATCCAATTTCATTTTGCTTCACCAGATAGTGTCTGAACATCAGGGAGTAGAAAGGAAGAGGGGATAAATACACTTGGAACACTAGAATAAGCCAAAATTTTTAAGTAGTCAGCGTTAATCTTTTGCTTCTCTTTCTTTGGTTATATCCACACATCTTTCCAAAGCCCCTACATGTGCGTCTTCGATGGACGCTAAATAAACTCAGGAATTTCTTCCATGACTCAGCATGCTCCAGGTGGTACTCTGGCTTCTGCCAAATTTATCCCTGCCACATCAGTGGTTACCGTACTTGGAATTTCTCCTCCATTACATCCATTCAATGACAATCTCTGGACTTCCACTCTTTCTTTATATAAAAATCCAAGGTCCAACTCAAGTTACTTCCACACATAAACTGGACTCAGCAACTCCCACCCAGATGGTATCATCTGTATCTTATGGATTTGAAATAATTATATTTAATTTCTCAATTTGTTCTTTGTTTTCCTGAATTGTTCATAGATTGTTGCAGGTGTATTTATTGTTTCATAATAAACTCCTTGAGGATACAAATCACGTATATTATAGTATTTTTGTTTCACCAAGAGCAATATACAAATGAAAAATAATATAAAAATAGAAAGACCAGGGAAACACACCAGATCTAATATCTTCTTTCTTGTTGCATTATTTATATCTTTTGAGGTAATTCTCCTGCCCTATTGTCTACTTTCTAACGAATCTAGTAGTGGACATTACTGTCTATATAAGAAGAAACAAGATCAAATTGGCAAACAGCGGGAGGAGTTTTTGTGGTACTCCTTCCAATTTCTCCCTATATCACCTTATTCGCTTGGGACTATGCAAAAAATGATAGAACATAAAAATGAAAGTAAAAATGACTCTGAAATTTAGGATATTTAAGATACTAGGAAAAGAGTGGGAGACTAGTTTGAAGGAATAAAGGAGGGCAAAACATGCTTGCATTTTTGAAAGTCATTTTCTATAAGTTCTTCAAAGGCTGGATATGCTAATTCAGCATATTGAACCAGAATCCTGTTCTGGATTTCTGTAACATAAAGAAATTATGACTAGAGTGAATGCCAAAAAACAGCAAAGTAAAACCAATACACGTTTCTTACTAATTGAAAAACACTAAATGAACATAATGTGTTTGTCCTATTTGTGATATTGAAATGGGTGAAAGTAAAATGATTTTATACCTCACTGAACAGAATGCCTTTACTCTTTTAATCAGAGCAGCATTTTTCCACATTGTCTTACAAGTCGTAAAATTATCTCTTATAGTATGATTTGCCATATTTTAGGTTACTGGTCAAAATCTCCTTTGAATTAGCAGTCATATATATGTGCCAGAGTATTTGTAATTAGCATCTCCATGGTAAGACTAATCCATTTTATTTTCATATTTATGCTACCCGTAACTGGAGGAAGTTAAAGAAACTGATAAGTATTGCCTCAATATTCCCTTTGCTCAATTTCTATGGAGAAATGATGGAGGCTTCATTCCAGTTAACTGAGAAGTGCCATATTTAGGGACATTTAGCAAGACATGCTCAAGCTGTAAAGAAAATTCTAACTTAATTCCAAACACTGTTCTGTACCTCAAGAAGTAGAACCGTAGAAAATAGCTGGCTCTCTGCCAAAAATTAAGAAGTGGGCTAGAAAGGCTTTCTCGATCCCCAGTTAGTGAAATGAGAAAATTAAAATGAATGCTCCTTATGGTGTGGAGAAATCTCCAACATCCTTAGGCTAGCTCAAATAAGTCCAGTTCTCAAGTTAATATTTCTAATTAAAATAAATAACTGTGAAATGGCTTAATTTTTTTTTTTTTTGTCCAAATGCTTTCTGGCAATGGGGACAGGGTCATGCTAATGAGTTTCCTACTCTATGCTCCCCACAGCCTAGAAGCAGATTGAAAGCATTCATTTCCCTTGCAATTTTTCTTTCCCAATAACAACATGCTAAAATCCAAGCATTTATATTACATTATTACAATTTTTAAAAATTGCTGATCTAAAAAACCTTTCTCTAATTAGTGTCTTCGCAAAATTGAATACAGACAGATTTTAATCCTTCATTTACTGATTTTATTTTAATGCTATTACTCAGCATATGTTGGCTACATTAAACCATTACAGTAAAAATTAAAATGAAAGTCATATGATTTATCCCCCTTTAAAAGTGCTCAATCGGTCTAATAAAAGTCGAGTGCCAAATACCAGATGTCTGATTTAAAAGAAATTCTGAACAAAAAAGAAAAACCCTCCCATTATTCCCTTAAGATATTTTGTTAAGATTAATGCTACCCAAGGAAAAACAACATTTATATATAAATAGAGTTGTATGGCCATATTTAACTTAAGTTAGAAGATGCAGGTAATAAAAATATATTAATATTGTTCTTGCTTGTCTTAAACCTTTGTCTTGATAAATAAATTTGTACTACTAGTGTACATAATCATCAAGTTAACTTGAGATTTTAAAAAGAAAATGAGGTGGTTGCTTCAGTTTAGAATGCAGAAGCCCAGAATGGGAATACAAGATATAATCAAGACATAATCGAGTTTTGTTCATTATTTTTCCTTCAAATTTTAGTTCCTCTTCACTATTTAATTATCAGCATAATTTCTAGCCAAAACCCATTGTCTGGGAAAATAAATTGATGTTCTCAGTTCTATAGAAAGATATTTTCAAAAGAAAGAGCTAAAAAGGGGCATTTCTTTTCAGGTTTTATTACACTTTAACTTAACCACTCCATACTCACCACTCCTCACACGGTTATGTCTCTCAACTCCAAATCTTTGCCCATATACTTGTGTTTCCAAAAACAACTTTGTTTCTCCAACAGCTCAGGTCTGTGCCTCAAAGATTATCTCCCCTAGCAATCCTCTTATACATTTTTTTTTTCTGATTGCTCCTCCTTCCCACTGCCCTGACTACAATACTGTTATGGTAGTCACTGGCTCTAAGTTCCCAAAATATACGGGCTTTTTCTCCGGCACTTAGCAAGATGTCATCCCCCAGTCTTCTTTTCTGAGCGGTATGGCCGTGTGATGGTAGACTGGCCAATGGGCTGTCAGCAGAAGTTATAATACCCTGCCGTGTGAGCCACTACGGTCCCTTCTGCCGGCTGGATTTATTTGCAAAATTCAGATTATGGCACAAGCCACATACTGGAGGTAGCAGAGCTGGAGTCCCTGAAGACCCTATGAGTAGAGGCTGCTCTCCCTCCCACTCCAGCCTACCCCCCCCGATTGAATTTTTGTGTTTCTCCACTGAGATTTCTGGGCAGCCGATATTAACTAACACCACGAAAATGACGATCTTTCCATTGACTGAATATCCACAACATTCTGGGTTGTTCTTGTTACTGTCTATGTTCTCCTTGTATATCAGTGATATCTCTTCTTGCCTTTCTTCTTAAGGTCAGGAACCACTTTCCTTTTCAGTTTTTAGTCCTTGCATTATCAAGCAGTCTCTGGTACAAAGTAGATCCTTAATAAATTGTCCTGTACCCATCAATCTGAGTTTATTAGCCTACCCCAAACTAACAGAATCTCTTTCATTTTTTTATTCATGTATGTGTTCTAAATATCTCTGGCATCCCTATCACATGTTGGTGCAATAGACAGCTTTGGGTTACCCGCCTACCTCATGCTGATTCTCCTTTCTTGAAGATTTAGAAAGATCTGGAAGGGGTGCATCTCTAGCAGCCATAGTTACCCCCACATGAGATTGTGGCCAATTTGACTGGAGTTTATGATGTCACTCAAGCTCAGCCAACTGGATTCTGTCCCTAAGAAGGTGTCTGGGAAGTAGGCAGTCCTTTATCATGACTAGAATTTTTTCATATATACCGCGAGCAGAGGGCGGGTATATAATCCCGCATTGGCCTGAGAAGCCCAAAAAGCTAGTGTATGGAGGAAAGAAGAGGAAAAAAAAAAAAAAACACTGAGAAAGAAACATTGAATTCTGTAGGCATTCTAAGGCTTCTTTCTAATTTTTTCTTAAGGCCAGGCTACATTCAACCACAGCTCTGTAGCCTTCTACCTTACCTGTTTTGTATAAGTTATCTCAGGATGATTCCCGCTACTTACGACTAATATAGCTTTAGTTAATCAAACTAGACACCATGCTTCCGTCCAGAGATACAACGGTGAACAAGACATAGATAGCTCTTACCCTTACAGTAAGGTCAGTAGGTGGTAATTCAGTAATATTGCTAAGAGAACGAAGGAACTTATCCTTGCGATGCTCTTGGATGTTGATTGTCCTTCCTCTTGATGAATGAAATTTGCAGGTGATTTTCTTTTCTGTTACATATTTTGACAAGAGTTTTTTATTACCCATGAGAATATTACTTTCTCCCATCCTGATTTTTTCCTCTCGTTATTTTGCCATTTGAGTGTGCTACAACAATTATAAAATCAAACATCAGTAAAAGAAGCTAAACACATCAATGCTGGAAAGAGAATAATGGGAAGCTTTGGACTGGGATGATGGTGTTGATGAGACAAGGTGGAAAGGTGTAAGACATTCGGGAGGTGAGAGATGCAGAGTTTTCAGGGCTAATTACACACAGGTACAGCAGAGGGAAGAATAAAGATGGCGGGGTTCTGAGCAGGACCCCTTTGGGAAATTGTGCAAGACCAAGATGCTGGTTTAAGGGAAGGATGATATGTGACATATCGCGGCATTTCGGAGTCTCAACCCTCAATGTGTATCAGGATATTCTGGAGAGCTTTAAAAGGATGCCAATGTCCCACCTCCAGCTCTAGAAATTATGACATAATTGGTCAGGAGTGAATTCTGCCATTAGCGGTGTATAAAAACCTCACCCCTCCCCAGTGATTTTCATGTGTCGATGGGGTTGAAAACAAACTTTTCTGTGTCTGGGTCTTCCATAAAAATGCCTGTTTACTTATTTCTAAAAGGCAATTCCACTTAAAATAATAAAACATTGTGCTGAGAACTGGAAAGCTATGACATTTGGTAAATGGAGTCAAAAATTAAGGCAGAGGAGGAGGGGGAGAATAATAAAGAGATGAAGCAAAAAAAAAAAAACCTATAAAGTAATACAAAGGGTGGAAAGATAAACTTGAAAGGATATATTCTGTAAGTCCTTCTCTTGCTGTTCTCTTTGCCTCACATGCTACAGCTTTTAATGACTCAGAAAATCCAGGCAATGGCAAGGCTGACCTGTGAAGTAGTTGAAATTTCACTGCAATCCCTTCTTCCTGCTCAGTCCTCAGTCTTTCCAGTGCCTCTCAGACCATCTCGGGTTTGCCAATTCCTTCCATTTAAACAGATAGCCGCTCCTCAGGACTCTGACCTCAACTTGGCAATGTTCTCTGGGATGGGAAGTAAGAATATCAGAAGCTAGGTAATTAGCCAAAGCATTGTTAATAGATTATTTCCTATTCAATAATTAGCTCCTAATAGACATTGAATGAACACGTAGCCACTTAAGAATCAACTAGAACTTTGAAAAAAAAAAGAGAGAGAGAGAAGAGACTTTTGTCCACCATTTATTAAACTGAGCATAAACAGGAACTGAAACCAAACCTAATTTCTCCTCCCATACGGAGTAGGCAAAGCAGACATGTAAGAGAAGCAAAACCATGTAATGAAAAAGGTGGAAAGTAATAGGTTTGATTTTGATGTTAAGTATTTTATAGATACTCCAAGTCAAATTTCATAGCAGTAAAAATGACAGAAATCCTCAAAGAATGGATGAGGGGTGTGTGTGTTGGGGGGGTGAGGGAAGGATTCCTTTTCAAAGTGTCAGGAAAAAAAACATACGATGCCACCTAGTGGTAGAAAACAAGCCGATTCCTTTTAATGGCACAAAGCAAGATTGCCGTTTCATCAGAAAAAGCAAATGAATTCATTCAGACAGCGGACTCTTGCTTGTGCAAATTACACAGTAGTTTACATTTAAATATCATGTCTGTGTTTTAGTTTTTCTTCCACCAATGGCACTAAAAAATGTGGTGAAATTTAAAGAGTCCTGGAGTCAGAGTTAGGATAACTCCCATTTTTCTTTCTGTCCAGGTCACTTAACCATCCCCAGAGATCGTTTCTTCCATGAAAGCGCAGGGCAGTTGAACCTAAACTGTTATCAGGCTCTTAAATGCCATGTTTCAAAGTAAGCAATAAGCCATATAATAAGGGTATTCTTATCTAATGCAGTTTCTTGTGATAAAGTCAGTTCACCATCTTTATTGACCGAATACTTAATTACGTGGCATGGTTTCCACACCCTCAACCCTATTCCAATCACATTTTACAGGCTCTGCTCTTAATCCCAAGCCCTTCTTTACTGCTGCTTCTCATTGTTTGATACCTACTGCAAATAACCCCTCGATTACAATTTTTAACCTCTGTGAATATCAGTGGTACATATTTGTAATCTTTTTTTCTAACTTACATAAATGTTCACATATTCCCCTTTTCCCTTGGAAATCAGATAAACTATTCCTCAAAGAGGAAATGAGGTAGAGTTTGGGATTTTTGTAGCAATATTTCTCAGATATTAGGAATATAATTTCCCCTTCCCCCCGCTCTCACTAATAATATATTCCGAGGGTGACCCTGTTAATCAGAATTCAGAAAGGCACTAAAAGCCAGCACTTAATCTGAGTTCTTTGGAATATTTAATCTCCTAATAAACAGTCTGTTCTTGAAACCAACAAACAAGAATGCTAAGATTTTTTTTTTAATTTCCAAAAAAAGAAAAATTTCTTAAAATATAACATTTTAATTGCCCCAAATGTTATGGAATATTTCTCCAAAGCAATGGCTTAAAAAGTATCGGAGTCATCTGGGCAAAGTCTTTTCATTTGGGAGTGTGACTTTCTCTAGACCAGAGCCTTGCCCCTCACCCCAGCCCCAACTGATAGCAGGAATCGTAAATAGCTCTCTAAAGAGCATAAGTGGGGACGCCTGGGTGGCTCGACAGTTAAGCATCTGCCTTGGCTCAGGTCATGATCCCAGGGTCCTGGGATCGAGTTCCGCGGCGGAGTCCTGCACGGGGCTCCTTGCTCAGCCGGGTGCCTCTGCTTCTCCCCCTGCTTGTGTACTCATTCTCTCTCTCTGACAAATAAATAAATAACATATTAAAAAATAAATAAATAAAAATAAAGAGCGTAAGTGGTTGATGCAAGAACATGCTTATATGACCTAAAAAGCCAGTCTTTGGATTATACTCTAGCCTCATTGTGTCCTCACTATTGACAACAGAGTGTCACAGGTGAAATTATGCAGGGAAGGAAATTAGTATTTCTCCTCCAAACTGAAGAATAGAAAACAAAAAGGACAGACGTAGAAAGGAGACAGGATATACATGAGCCCTCTGAGCACACAGAGGGCCTGGCAAGTAGATTTATGGTGAATATTGCCAGCATTCCCCTGATGCAAACTCATGAGATAGAAATAATTTTCTCAAATATGCTTATCACTGTGTTTATTTATTTGCTCAGCTCTCTTTCTTAACTTACACTGACATCCTTCAAGCCTCCTACCTCCTCCACAGATGTGCACACAAATGCATCCAAGAACTTTACTTTTTCCCCTAACACTTTATATCTCTATTCAAGCATTTGGCCCCTTATAGTATATGTTCATTTGTCAGTCTGTCTCACTAGATTGTCAATTATAGGAGACAGGGATCTTATCTTTGTTAAACCGAAGACCTACTACTATGATGGGCATATAACAGGCGTTTTAAAAACCTTTATTGGATTGAACAGACTCTGTTAAACAGTGTGTTATTAACACTGGGACCAGCTGACTCTATCTTACTTCCTGTTTTTCATTTCTAAGGGGGATGTGCATTCCCAATAGCAGAGTTTCATAAATAAAGTACTCTTCTATTCTATTTAGAACTATTGAAAAATATTGCTTGCTTTGATGCCCTTTTCAGAGTGTAGCCAGCAAAGACCTCTACCGACTTAAACATTTCTGATAACTGGGAACAATGAGGAAGTCTCTTCAGTGAGCTCAGAGACAAGAATCAGAGGAGTTTGTTGCCTCCATTTTCCAAATACTATGGGCTAGGGCAAAATTTTAATTTTTTTCCAAACACTTGATTTCTTCCTCTCCTCACCCATAGTAAGATCTTTGAGCATACCATATTAGACACTGTAATACTTAGCCCGAGGAAATGTTGTTTTATGGTTGACGATGTTTGCTGCACAACAGTTTACTCTGGAGAAATCGCAAAGAACAACCTAAGCGGCTTCTTCTGAAGGACCTAGCCATTCCCATAAATAGAGCCAGGGATAAAAGTTGCCGAGGCTTGATCTTGGCATGCTGCTAAACAGAAGCCAGGAACTCAGAGCAAGGGATGGGGTGAGGGAAGATGGGTAGAACAGACAGGAGAGATACCCCCGTAGTCTTCGATTTGAAGCCAACCCTGTCTGAACTAAAAAGTGTCATGGTGGAAAAACGCTGGGTGGCATTCTCCAGATCTCACACATCTTTACAGAAGGCTAACATTAGGACGATTTTCCAGTAAAATCATCTTTCTGGGATTAGTGTATACCCGTATCCTTCCAGGTTTTGGAGAAAGTAATGGAGTGGCCACAGTCAGTGTTCTTGGGTTTCTAGACTTGAATGAAGAAACAGTAATCACTGTGCTTATTAACGCATAGACAAGTTCGTGGCAAAGGGGGGTGGGACGAGGACTATCTAACCAGCAGCTAGTTGTCTGATACTCGTTTCCACTTAGGGATGCACTAGTTTGTGAAATCTTAGCTGTTTAGGAGTAAGAGCACTTCTGACTCCGCTGCTGGACTGCCCACACCTTGAAGGCAATGCTATTTGCTGTTTTCGCCTATCTCATCCTTCTCACTGTCGCCCACAAATAGTCATTTCTCCCCCGAATTCTCCATGTGAGAAAATCTTGAGTTGATTGTGCATGAAATGCTTCTAATACTAGGAGGAGGCAAGGCAGGAGAAAAAGTAGATGTCCTGTTGAAATGTGGAAGTAATTAAAGAAGGGGTAAAGAACTAAATGTTTGTGCCTGATGATTTTAAATAATTATAATAGTCACTATTTACTGAGCTTTGATTAGGTGCAAATTATGATAGGAGATTATCTTCAGGTATCAGCTAATTTCATTTTTACCAATGTCTTCCAATATTGGATATTACTTGCCCGGTTTTTCAGATGAAAAAATAGGAGATCAAAGAGATTGACTTGCTCAAGGTCACACTGCAAGTCAGTGATAGAGCCAGTGCTCAAACTCAGATCCATCGGAGCCCATGTTCCTGATTTCAACTCCTGCACCAGAAAGCCCTTCTCAATCGTCCCCAGACATTGTTTTGCCTGTTGGTTTATGGAAAAGTGGTTGTTGTTTTACTCAAGATGACTTAAGAATTGTTAAAAGAAAGTTGCGCTGTTCTAGATAATATAAAGAAGGTTATGATAAGTTCCCAACAAAATATTTTGAAGTCAAGGTTGTATTTTGCCATAGTTTTCACTTAAGGGTCAAGATTCTTTTTCCCTGTGGATCTAAATAGTCTGTGGCTCGCTGTATAGCTCAATCTGGATGTCTCACAAGCCTCAAATTCAACTGGTCCAAAACAAAACACTCACTTTCCCCATCCCAATCAAATGGCCTCTTCCTCCCCACCTTGGTCTTCACTGTGGTTGAAGGAATCAACGTGCCATCTGCCATGTCAGAAGCTTCAGAAACATTTTCAACTTCTGCGGATTGTGTTGAACACCTCACAAACCTGATTCCTTTTTTCCTTTCCTTTCTCTGGCCCCTCTTCAGCTCCATTTCCTGCTTCCCTTCTGTAATCATCTTTTCCAAGTTAGGTTCCTTAGTTTTCAGGTGCTCTGTTCTCTTTTCCACCCTTTATATACTCTTCTTTAGTGATTTTCATTGATGCTTAATGCCTTATATGCCACCTGAAGATGGTAATAGAATCTAAATCTATGCCCCCACCCAGAACACACTCTCTCTGTTATTGTCCCTGACAGACACCTAACGATTAAATCTCGAAAACAGAGTTTTATCTCCAACCCCAGGTTTTAAATGCTTAAATGCCCTTCTTTCAACATTTAAATGGCACTGCCATTCTGGGGCACTGGGTGGCTCAGTTGGTTAAGCATCTGGCTCTTGATCTCAGCTCAGGTCATGATCTCAGGCTCGTAGGATCCACCTGAGTGGAGCTCTGCCCTGGGTGTGGAGGCCGCTTAAGATTCTCTCTCTCCCTCTCCCCCCTCCTTCTCCGGGTAAAAAAAAAAATTTTTTTTTTTAATGGCACTGCCATTCACAAAGTTGATCAAGTCAGGGATGTGGTATCATTTATACTCTTCTTTTTGCTCCTCCCGTCCTGCCTAAACATGAAACCACTCATAAGTCCTGTTTACTCCATGTCCTCAACACTTCCTAAGTCCCTCCACTTAGCCCCATCCCTTCTGCCACTTCCCTAATTTGCCCTCCTCATCTCCTTTCACTCATGTGATGGCTCAGCACCGTAGATGCCCTTCCTGCAGGTTGTCTGTCTTCCAGTCTCTTCCAAACGCTGTCCTTACAGCATTGTTTCAGGAACTAAATCCAAACTTTATTAACTTTAAACATTTCCATGTTTTCCATTTTGCCATTTGCAAGGACATGGATGGAGATAGAGAGTGTAATGCTAAGCGAAATAAGTCAGTCAGGGAAAGACAAATACCATATGATTTCACTCATTTGTGGAATTTAAGAAACAAACAAGCAAAGGGAAAAAGAGAGAGAGAGAGAAATCAAGAAACAGACTCCTAACTATAGAGAACACGCTGATGGCTACCAGAGGGGAGGTGGGTGGGGGGACGGGTGAGATAGGTGATGGGGATGGAGGAGGGCACTTGTTGTGGTGAGCACTGGGTGTTGTATGGAAGCACTGAATCACTATATTGTACACCTGATATTGTACTGTGTGCTAAGTAACTGGAATTTAAATAAAAACCTGAAAAAAATTTCCATGTTTTACCTTCATTCTTGGGATAAAGCCCAAACTCTGTGACGTGGCTTTAAGACTCTTTGTGATTTTGATTTTATATATCTTTCCAGCCTCATTTCTAGACACTCCCTTCTTGAACTCTAAACCTCAGCTGTCTAGTTTTTGGAAGACCCATGCTCTTTCTCACCTCTGGGTCCATTTCTGTGTTCCATCAGGGACAGCATTTCCTTCCAGCAGCACTTTTTACCTTGAGAATTTCACTTCATCTTTAAACGTAACTACTACTGCCTCTAAGAAGCCTTTTGATAATCCTTTCCACTAAGTCCAGGAGAACTGTCATCTTCATGCATTCCCTTGTCCCCAGTACTTGCCCTAAAACAACTGATTTTATCATACTCTACTGTATTCTTCAAAAATGTATGTTCAGCACCTAACAAGGTGTTAGGCATATAGAGGATTATCAGTAAATATGTGCTGGAAAAATGAGTAAGCATGAACAAATGAATGAAAACCAACACTAGATTATGTTCAGAGCTACTTCACTCGTGGGGGGGCGGGAGGGGTCACAGAGAGTGCGCTAAGGAAGAGAAAGGGCAGATGACTAATTATACTATCCCATCCTGCGGGTTCACGGCACACTTGAGGCTAACTTGTGACGTGGAATATGATTGTGAATTTAAACTGATCACTAGCAGTTGTAACACTTTGGATTCATGCCCCATAGAAAGTGCTGACCTTACACCTAAACTTGCTGTTAAGGAAATAATGTTATTGGAGGAACCACTGCAAAGGGGTTTTTGGAGTTCCAGTGGGAGCAGACAGATCAGAGGAGTCTGGAACAACCAATTCACACCAACAACCTCCATAGCTACACACATAATTTTAAGAGAAATCCTCCCCTACTGGCAGCCGTCCCTCCATTCTTTGCAGCCCACACGCTCTAGGAGACAGACTCAGCTGCCTCTGATTTCTGAGAAACCTCATGTCTCCCTCTCTGGAGATTCCAACTACTGAAGTGTTCCTAGGCTGCTTTGTACCGAGAGAGATCTCAGTACCCAGCGTCACTGGCCTGTCCCATCAAAATCTCTGCCTACAAGGGAAAAGGAATTGAAAAAGCTTTATTTGAAATGGCCCCAGCCTCATAGGGCCTGGGATCTTCTCCGCTGAGGATCACATTGAGAACATTAAGGTCAAGGGGCATCTGGGTGGCTCAGTCGGTTAAATGACTGCCTTCGGCTCAGGTCATGATCCCAGGGTCCTGGGATGGAGTCCCACATCCGGCTTCCTGCTCAGCAGGGAGGCTGTTTCTCCCTCTCCCCCTGCTTGTGCTCTCTCTCTTTCTCTCTGTCAAATCAATAAATAAAATCTTAAAAAAACAAAACAAAACATTAAGATCCAATCCTCAGATCCCAAAGTTTAGTTCCTACAGGGAACAGCAGATCTCCAGCAGTGTTGTCACTCGGAAACTACACTAAGCTTTCATACTTTAAGTGCAACTCAGTCACAATGTCTTCCACTGCCATCAACAATTTGAGGTAAGATTGAATTCTCAGCAGAATGGAAAAGATTTCGAAACTAGGATGGGATTTGACCGGATGTCTAAACTTCCTGTTAGCACTAGAAAGTAAAGGCCTCATGCATTTGCATGATTGAAGATGGATTAAAATCAGTGAATTATACCTTTCAAGTTGTGGGATGCCAGACATTTGAGCTTAATTCTGTTTCATGTTGTTCTACCCATCTATTATCAAACAACAATTATCTAAAATGGACATTAGACTATCAAGCTTGGAAGGAAGAAGGAAGAAGGAGACATGAAAGACCTTCTAACGTTAGCATAGACATGGAAACTGACCATTGGGAAAAATGAACTGAACATCAAATACTGTAGGAAATTTATTTAACAAAGCTTGGAATTGTCAAATGTAGCAATATCCAAAAGTATTCTAAATCGGTTATTTTATAGGCTCAAATTATTGAATTTTAGGTCAAAATTTTAACAAGGTTTTGAAGCTTAAATGGTGATTACACAATATCATGCATTTCACAAGTTATTATTTCCTTCTTAACTGAGTTTTATGATAGTTGTATGAAAGACCATGTATTTTATATTCATGAACTCTATCTGGACTAAAGGGAAATAATCATGCAAAAGCATGAATTAAGAAATATTGTTCCCATTGGCCAAATTTGGGACAATTTGAACAACAAAAAAGTAAATGGAATCAATTAATACACATTGACTAGATATTTTAAGAAATAAGTTTGTTGTGGGTACCTTTGGAAGTAAGTAGGACACCAAACTTTCACTGTTAAGGGAAAACAATTGAGCATTTATGTTGACATTCTCGTATGAGCTGTATTTTGTCACTGTTTTACACAGGGAATTTTGGCTATGGATAGCATATTAGGTGATGTACATGTTACTGTTAATTTTATTTGGTGTGATTGCACTTATGTGTGTATGTTTTGTTTTGTAGGGTTAAAATGAGATAATGCTTGAGATTAAAAAACACTGCAGTAAAAAAATAAACAAATGAACAAAATCTTGACAATTGTTAACTCTAGGAAATGTATTCTGTGTGACTTATTGCACTATCCTTCTTTTGACTTTATTTGAAAAAACAAAACTTTTATAGAAGAATTGTTGCTCCTCTGAAGTGTTGATTAATATATCAGTGTAATGGGTCTAAAATGTACCATGCCAGGTAAATACCACTTCCTACACATAGATGCTTTCAAATCTGTCCTCTCCTCTCCATTTTCATAGTGGATTTGCATTATGTCTTGCCTCGGTGAATGAATTACCTTTCCAATTGCCCCTCTTAACTCAAGTCTCATAGTCCATGTGGTGTGCCGTGGTCTCCAGGCAGGCATTAAGCAGAGGTTCTGAAGCAGCAATAAGGAAACATTCATGTCAGATCGGTCACACAATTAGAGGGAGTAAAGGCCAAATCAGTGAGAAAATATGCCGAAAAGATGAGAATCTAATGGAGACTCCAGTGTAGGGCTTTTTGGGTTCATGAGATGGCAAGTCCAGGTGAGTATGGACTATTCGTAGCTATCATGACCTCTTTTCTGGTGGATACTCTTCCCATTGATCAACTATGAGGTGCTTTTAGGCGTCTACCATCAACCTCTGGCTTTCATTGTTTTAGTCTGTTTGAGCTAATATAATAGAATACCACAGACTGGGAGGATTATAAATAAAAGAAATTCATTTCCTACAGTTCTGGAGGCTGAAAAGTCCAAGACCAAAGCCCAGCAAATTCAGTGGTGGGGTTTGCTTCCTGTTTCATAGTTGATCAACTTTTCACTGGGTCCTCATGTGGTGGAAGGGTCTGGGAGCTCTCTAGAGCTAAGGGCACTAATCCCATTCATGAGGGCTTCAGCCTCTTGACCTAATCACCTCTTGAAGGCTCCACCTTCAAATACTATCACACTGGGGATTAGGTTTCAACATATTAATTTTAAGGAGACACAAACATTCAGAATATAATACCTATCATTAATGTTGAGGGATATGGAGGAGATCTCCATTCTGTCCACAGTTGGTAGAAGTGGAGAGGAGAGTGTATCTGCATAGATGGACCAACTGAAGCCATCGTCTGATGGGCCAGCAGTGTCACAATCCACCACCTCAAATGGCCATTGGAATGAATTGTCTTGCTTTTATGTGATTCTCAGCTTAGGAAGATTTTCTCAATTCATAAGCTTAATTTTCTCATTTTTCTTTAAATAAAATGTCTTCATGAAGAATGTGAACTTTGAGGTGGTTCTGGAAGGAATAAGTGGGATGGGGTTTAGGGGTTCATGTAGCATGGGAAAGTGCTTTCTCCCAAGTACAAAGAATAAAGAGCACAGAGGTGGAAGAGCATGGGGTTCCAAAAGACCTGCAGATAGTTCTGTGGGTCTGACATGTGGGAGACATTGATTATTTAGTATGAGCCATTATGGGCATTAAGTTCCTTTTAGGAGGTACAAAGATGAACCAATTAAGTCATTCATACATTAATTCACACACATGAGACAGGTACGTATTGAATGTGTACTATGTGCCAGACGTTACCATAGAGCATAGAGTAAGACATGGTCCCGATTCTTTTACCTACTGCTGGGAAATTCAAGGGCACCGTTCGTTCGGCTGCTGCTTGGGGGCAGGAGTGCCCAAGCTACGTGTTTTGACCTCATATCAGTATTGACAAGAGAGTTATTTTGGGGTCTTTGGCCACATCTTCATTATTACCTAGAAAACGGAATGTAAGAGGTCCTCCAGAAATGATTCCTCAATTTAAAAATTTTTAAAAATTGTATATTTAATGGAAAAGTACATTTTTAACTCATACGAACTTTATATGAGAAGTAATTGGTATTCAAAAAAGAGAGGGGTGTATAGCAAATGGGAACAAAAAATAGCTCAAAATATATTTTTTTTCTTTTTTTTTTTAAAGACTTTATTTATTTATTCGACAGAGACAGAGACAGCCAGCGAGAGAGGGAACACAAGCAGGGAGTGGGAGAGGAAGAAGCAGGCTCATAGCGGAGGAGCCTGATGTGGGGCTCCATCCCATAACGCCGGGATCACGCCCTGAGCCGAAGGCAGGCGCTTAACCGCTGTGCCACCCAGGCGCCCCTCAAAACACATTTTCTAAGTCCTATTTGGACAAAATTAAATGTATAGACTATGGTAATTCAACATGAAAAGGTTGGCTGGAATTAAAGCCTAGTAAGATGGGAAAAAAGTAGGGGCTCCTGGGTGGCACAGCGGTTAAGCGCCTGCCTCGGCTCAGGGCGTGATCCCGGCATTATGGGATGGAGCCCCACATCAGGCTCCTCCGCTATGAGCCTGCTTCTTCCTCTCCCACTCCCCCTGCTTGTGTTCCCTCTCTCGCTGGCTGTCTCTGTCTCTGTCGAATAAATAAATAAAGTCTTTAAAAAAAAAAAGATGGGAAAAAAGTAAAGTTCCCAAAGTAAAGGGTAGGTCATTTCTAAATTTGCGTTTTACAGCCAGAATGCAGTTTACCTGTGGATAATTTCTTTATTATAGAATTCTGCCCATTTCAACTGTACCCAAAGTTTATTTACAGTGCATTTGATAGCAGAATCATAGTCATTAGAATTTTCTTTTCTTTCTTTTTTTTTTTCTCTTATTTCTCAAATCATAAGGACTGCTACTTCAGGACCTAGAGTCAGAAACAGATGATCGAAGTATTAGAGTGAACCTAAACAATCTGCTTGATTTTAATGTCATTAAATTTGAAGTATGTTTCTTGTAAATGAATGTAGGGCAGTAATCTCTTTAAATTTCAAAGGGTTAATTTTTAGACGGGCTATTAGCAAATGTGCTATTATAGCAAGATTCCAAAGAAATAATAGGTGGGAAATGAGTTGTTAGTTTAGAAGCTGGTCCCTGTGGCCTCAGGTACTGGAATCCTGCCTTTTGATGATACAGTGCAAAGACCAAAGAAATTATCCAAAGCTTTTTAAAATACTTCCAAAAGCTTTTTAAAAGACTTCCAAGAACATGACAGCTAGAATCTATAGACCATAATTCCATCTCAAAGACTTCTATATCCCTCAGGTTTTAGCTCAATCTGTTGGGAACTCTTTTCCCAATATCCTTGATGCAAACCAAATAGAAAATGGATTCTCATTTCTGATTTTTGCTTTACAACCATTTTTGCTAAACCATTTGTCTTGTTTGAAGCAAGGTCTGCCCCACTTCTTACAAACGTTTGCAAGATAACTCTAAAACAAGTTATTTATGAAAATGTGAAAGGAAGTAGTGCAAATCCTCTGATTATAGGATTCCCTGTCGTTGAAATATCTCAACTTTTAAAATTAAGAGTCAGAGTACTTCATTTATCTGGTGGATATAATGAAAACCCATTACTTGGAGCCTACTGTGGATAGCAGCTTACTAACTAAATGATATCTAGAGATAACTACTTACAAGAGTTGCAAAACTTTTATTATTAAGTAGGTTACATAAAACATCAAATAATTGATCAATTTATTTTGAAAAAGTCAACCCAATTAGAGAAGATGAACAAAAACAATTGTTCTGCTGTAAGAAAAACTTGTTGCTTTTTGCCCCTGAGACATATAGATGCAGCCCTAATTCAATAACAGAAAAAAACAATACTCCAAAGATATGCAAATTATGCCAATTATTTTTTATTTTCCTCTTTTGGATAAAATTCTTACATGAATATGTAGCATATCATTTATTTACTTATTTATTTACTTAGAGAATTTTCCTACCAGTAGTAAAACTAAAAAAAAAAAATTATTAACAATCTTTGAGGAAAATACATTTAATTATATCAAATAGTAGAAAAGCAAAAAAGGTCAAAGTCATTTCAGCTCTTGAGTCAACATGATAAAGTTTTATTTAGTTAAATAATATGCACTCTATTATATGACAAGTAAGATAGGTAAGTTAAAGGGACAGAGACACCTTTTTGTGCATTTACTAATGACAATTTAAAAAGAGCAAATAGTATAACTTGCATGAAATTTTGTGGGTCTTTAATGCTTAGTAAAAAGTGTTCCTCCATTCCTTCAATTATTAAGTCTCAAGATTGCAAATGAGCTAAATAATTATTTTTAAAACATTTCATTGAGATGTTCCCCAAGCATTTCAGCTGTGAGAAAAAATAAATATAATAGGAGGGGAGTTTTATAAAAACAATAAAAGATGGATATATTCTTTATTAGTGTTTATTAAAGATCGAAGGTTATAAGGAAAATGTAAAAAAATGTATGTATTTTCAAATCCTATATGTGTTCACTTGTTTTTCAACAGTCAAAGATCCCATATGACTTTAACTCCAGTGTGATGCTTTTGGAATCTTTTTTGTTATTTAGTTTAAGAAACAGCTCATATCTTTAAAGCTCTGGAATGGTGTAAATCATTACAGTGGTTTCACATTTTCATGGGATCAAGGAAACAACAGTAAGCTCATAAAACAGATACCACTAATTATGCAGACGAGAAGTCATAAAGTTACTAGGAGAAGCATGTTTTATATTCATGGACACATCATTAAAAGTTTAAGGCATGCTATCAAATTCTACATTTTAATACTATACCCAACAGCATTAAACCCTCCCAACAAGAAAATCAGATTGTTTAATGATCCTTTTTTGTCACACTGGTTTTATATGTCTGCAGTTGAAGCAGCTGTGGAGTTTGCATTGCTTGACTTTTTTTTTTAATCACTGAACAATTAAAGAATCATTTTATCCTTTATATCTAGTATTTGTAAAAGATCTGAATCATCTTCTGACATATTTTTTCTTAAATAAAGTGTATTTATTGTGGTAATAAGCTTTAATTCCAGATAGCATGTGTGGATTTTTTAAATAACGACTTGAGTTTTCTTCAGATCATACAAAACCATAAGGGGGCTTCATAATGATAAAATAGAAGCTATTTTATACTAATTTCTAAAATTTAAACTAAAATTCAGAAAATAAAATCAAATTCCAGAGGCACATGTGCAAACACAAGTGGTGTCTGTCACTAAGAGAAATCACGGAGAAATCCAGGGATCATACAAAACGTTAACGTTAGAGACAGCGATTTCAATAGATGTTTAGCACTGGAACATCACAAACATATCCCAACACCGGGCACATATATGTAAACTGCAGCCTTTTTTCACTTGTCCCCAAAGAGAATGAAGATGATCTAATATCGTAAGTTGTACACGATTCTAAAACGTTTCCCTTTGTACACAAATAAATGTTTTTCATTCCACCATTTAAGCACATCTGATAGCCCCAGAATACACACTTTCTTGAGTATTTTAATGGGAATTTTACATGTTGATGGCTTCAAGCTTAATCTCAAAGTGAAAGTAAAATATAGCCGTGGCAATTCAGAGATGAGACCCAAAAGGCTGCAAATGGGGGGGGGGGGAAGTAGAGTGATTAGTTGTTGGGGATAAGAAATAAACCATGGGAAAAGCAAAGTCGTTGAAAATACTTAAAAACTACGAGAGAGATTTATGCACCAGATCAGAGCCTGAACTCAAGGACCCAATCACTTCAAGGAATTTAGTGAGGGTTTAGTACTGGAACGTGGTGAAGTCAGCTGTGCCGATGGATGTCCATGGGAAGAAGACAGAGAGCTTGGCGCTGCTCTCCCGCTGTGTCGTCTTACTTTGCTATGACTTCACCGTCATTCAATAATTTCCTCGAGTTTTTCACGCATCGTAGTGAACTTCAAATGGTCAGAAAAAGTATAGATAAAATACTGAAAAAAAAAAATCCTCCTGCCTTGATTTTTGGATTCCCCTGATCAGGACACACACTGGTTTACAGTTTAAAAGTGATAATATGTCCCTCAAAATGCCCAGCAGCATGTTGTATAAACTCAAATTCATCAACATCGTACACCACAATGTGACAACAGTTCTTCAAAACGAATTATCTTAAACTGAAACATAGAGGAAGAGGCAGATAGGTATATAATTAGATGACAGATCATGAGAGAGATTATTATACGCCAATTTACCTTTGGATAATGTTGTATTTGAGTCATACGTGCGCGCACGCGCGCTCACCCACCCACCAGCAATTACTAAACGTCCGGCATCATTCTAAGCGCTCTACATACAAATTTATTTAATCCTCTTGACAACTTTAAGAGATAAATACTATTCTTTTTTTATAGTAATTTTTTTTATTATATGTTAGTCACCATACAGTACATCCCTGGTTTTTGATGTAACGTTCGATGATTCATTAGTTGCATATAACACCCAGTGCACCATGCAATACTGCCCTCCTTACTACCCTAGGACTAGGAAGATCGGTAGGAGAAGGAAGGGATAAAGAAAGGAGATAAATACTATTCTTATCCCCATTTGATGGTGAGGGGACTGAGGTAAAGTCCGAGGTCCCAGACCTTGTAAATTTAGGAACTGGGATGGAAAACTAGGCAATTGATTATACTTTGTCAGAATATAATGTAATCTTGGTCTATTTCACAAATCATGTAATACATATAAAAATTACAAAGCCTTTTAATTATCTACAGATATTCTTAGGATACATGCACTTATTTTATCAACACACAAAAACCTGTATGCTTTCTGCTGTCAGAATCTCCCCTTGTGAGCAAATCTTTAGCCCGAGGTATCAAGAACATGTCGATTTTGACACTAAATCCATTTAACCTGTAATCGTAAGAACTGCAAAGTTGGTTCTTCGAGGTTAACAGATAAGTAGCTATTTCTAGTGAAATTACTGACAGACGGACTTTTAGGAATCTAAGCTTTTAGGAGTCAGCTTTTACAAATTTGGGGCTGGTTTTAATTTAAGCCCTGCAAGTGAAAAACAACAAACTTAGAAGAAAATATGGTTACTCATTTGCATCTCCAATTTAATAAGGCCCGTAATTGTTCAGATACCAAAGTTAGATCCAAATGCTTCTCAACCAAACGCAGCTGCTCGGCAAACGAACACTGATTTGATTTTTCTGCAGGGTACATGTTCCCTCGCTGTTCTCATGATGAATAAATAATGCCACGATGCCGTGGAGTTGCGGACCTTGCCCTTCTTGTGAAAAGGGCTGCATCTGCTTATTCTCAGACATTCACGATCCTAAAGGAATAAGACACCAGAGGCCTGTGAATGAGAAGGCCTTTTCAGACGTACAAAGCCTTTGCTCCTGAATCCACCTTAACCAGTTTGGAGAAAAGAGCTTTTGGCACCAAGGCATCCTTTAGGAAAGACTGATAATGATCACTAAAGACGTACTGGGGGCTGCTGCCTCACTCACTTCAAAGGATTTCTCTCTTAATCAACATTAAATCATCATTTTGCCGGGGATATAAGGACAGCTGTACACAATCTATTTGTTTTAAAACAGATTACAGCCAGGTCCGTCTGCCGAAGTATAAACTTCTTAATGTTGCATGTGCTTTAATATTTTTTAACTTGGAACTTTTATTTCCAAGTCGGTGTCCCAAATTAGCATTTCTCTCTTAGTTTACGGATCGCATCTTCCCATAAAAGCTGAGCTAATAGTTTTATCAATTACCCAGATGATTTATACAACCAAACGAAATAGACTGAAACAAAACTTTCTAATATAAATCACCCAAGTATTTTAGGCTGAAGCGTCTGAAGTCTCAACTCGGGACGTCGTTTTGCGTATCCTGTGCACATTCCACACCAGGGGGACTGTCTTGTTTGGTATTAACCGTCTGACATACATAGTTGTGTCTCTCCTTTGTTTCTTCTCTAAAATGCACACGCACGTGCCCTACATCTTTTACCTTTGTTTTGATCCTGTGACATTAGCAACCCTAATCCTCCTTATCCCTTGGTGGTCCTGATAAGTCAAGGATAACTACAAAGACATTTTATTGCCCAATCAAAGAAAAGATTTTTTTTAAAGATAATGAGCCGGGGCCCTAAATTTCAGCCCCAGTTGATCTCGCCAGTTTTATGCAAAAGGGCATTAGAACCCAATATCTAAAATCAATCAACGATCATTACTTCAAAATTATATATATTAAGTAGATACAATATAAATTAAGTAAATGCAATTTCTGCTGCGTTGAATTACAGTCAACTAATACAGAGTTGTTACTTAGTTAAATTCAGTTCAAAACAATATCATTAGCAATATGAATGATTATATAATTAGAGAGTATTCATGGTATACAACATTTCTATTGATTTTTGAGTAGTTTATGCTTATTGATAATCCATTCTGAGTCATTACCTCCATTGTGCTGATTACTGAATGGAACAACAGAGATTTTTACTAAATTACTTTGCTACTGTATTCTATGGGAATCAGTGAATATTTCTTTTGGTCTTATAATTCTAGCATCTCTTGCTAGCAACATGTTTTGAAATCTTTTACATTTTTGCTAGCAATGTGGAAAGAAGAAGAAATGTGGGTTAGAATTTTCTTTAGCACATATACTGGAAGATGTTGCTTTATGACTGCACAGAATCTTAAATTAACAAAACACTACTTTTTCAATTATTATTTAGATTGCACTGGCACTAGTGGAGGCTTTGAATGTTTATCATGAAAGTCCATTTAATTTCTATTGTTTTCCATTCCCGAGAGGAGTTTTATAAATGAAAGACTGAAAGAAGTGAAGACCAACAGAGTAGAAGACACTCAAGACCTCGGATGGTTGAGCACCTCTTTTTCTCCTGTTTACATTAGAAAAAGTGCCAATTGCCAGTAAAGGGAGTGTCATTGAGCCTCCCTCTAGGAGTGATACCGTGCGGAACTCTAACCTCTTCTCAACCACATGTCCTAAGCATAGAGAGATCCAGGAATGGAAACCTTTAATCATAGCTATGCTACCTTACACCTTCCAAGGCAGGAGGAAACTTTGGTCTCTGTCCATATTTTAAGTGCTGACACATTTCATAAATGGTTTATGGAAAGTCTAAAAGGACTCCTGTGTCAAGACCATTCCAGGACAGGTCAGCAATGGATGAACAGAAGTCTCTAATATCGTTCAGAAGATCTGGAAGTTACTTCTTGTTCTCTCTTCTGCATTATTCCCCTTCATTGTCCCCAAGCCTACAGCTCTCCTGACAAAATTCCTGGTCATTCTCACTGAATTCGTGGGTCCTCAAGTGGCCAAAACTGGAACAGTGATCCACAGTATAACAGTATAACTTGGTGATTGAAAGCATGGGTACTTGGGGCACCTGGGTGGCTCAGTAGGTTAAGTGTCTGCCTTCGGCTCAGGTCATGATCCCAGTGTCCTGGGATCTAGTCCCGCATTGGGCTCCCCGCAGGGAGCCTACTTCTTCCTCTCCCTCTGTCACTCCCCCTGCTTGTGCTCTCTCTCTGTCAAATAAATAAATAAAATCTTTTAAAAAAAAGTTCAATCATTGAAAATAAAATCGTCCTAGTGATAATGCCCCTTTTACATAGACAAGATAAGATAGGCGTCTTTTATAAAATTCAATGTTGTGTGTGTGTGTGTGTGTGTGTGTGTGTGTGTATTATGCTACCTGTATGCTATGCTACCTGGCTAATTTTTCCAAGTTTTTATTTAAATTCCAGCTAGTTAACATACAGTGCAATATTAGTTTCAGGTGTAGGATTTAGTGATTCATCACTTATATACAACACCCAGTGCTCGTCACAAGTGTCCTCCTTAATACCCATCACCCATCTAGCCCATCCCCTTGCCCATCTTCCCCTCCAGTAGCCCTCAGTTTGTTGCTACCTGGACAATTTTTGAGTGGAACATAACCATTAGCAATACTTTTAACCAATACAGTCCTTTAAAATACATGAAATATAATTCATTTTATATTTAATTTCTTCATATCAACTCTAACATGCTTTTATTTTTCAGGGACTTTTCATATTCTGGTAATTTCATTGGTTTTCTTTTAAATACTTTTCTGGTTTATCAATTACTTTCCTGCCCTCGCATACATGAAGTTTTTGAGTTTCAGCAGCTCTAAGTAATCCTTTGTTAATATTTCAGCTATCCATAATTTTCCCCCATTCAATATTAAGGATTCTGATATTTCCATATTTCAAAGGTGTTCAACTTTGTGCAACTTTGGCCATAAAAATATACAAAATGACAGAACATTATTTCTAAAAATGAAAATTATGAGATGCCCACAAAAGATTATTGCAAGGACAAATAGCTTACGAGAAATGTTTTGATTAAGAACTTGGAGAAAAGATAAAGAAAGAATAAATGTTTGCACCACATAACACGTGAAGTAAAATTCTTACTTAAGACTTGAGAAGTTCTAAGAAGTCCAGTCATAAAATGGTTGGATGTGTTTCCTTAGTGTTGAAACCTAGATATGTCACTCTGATGGAAAAAATTCCACTGGTGATATGAATTCTGGAGCTTAAGGATAAACTGTTAGCTATCAAACCTCTAGAGATGATGAACCAGTTAGGCGCTCAGACTAAATAAATACTTTGATGATGGTTTGTGGAATGCAGCAATCAAAGTCTTTCCGCTGCTTCACTTGGGAACTGGGTGTCTTCTCAGGAATTCTGAAGACAGCTGCTCACAACCATCATATAAATCAACCTAAAAAGTAAATTCCTCCCCTCTCCTAATTATGGCTCTTAATAATCATCTGTTACTTTGGAGTCATAATCATTTTTGTTCGAGAAAGCAAGGAGAACTGTGCTTGGAATCCTTTTGTGGTGTTATGTCAATTAGTGATGTTGGAGTGATAATTTCACCCTGTAATTAATCACGATATTTACTTTGTAGCTTTATGCTCTGCCCTCACAAATTGGAATGCTTTTTGTGGTAAGGTGATAATAATATTTAATTTGTTGAGCACTTACTATATACCAAGTATTATGCTGAGCACTTTATATATATTTCCTCATTTAATTCTCAAAGTAATCTTACAGGGACTATTATATATCGGAGAATTTAAGTAATAGCTCAATGATACACTCTTAGTGGCAGAACCAGGATTGGAACTTACATAGTGCATGAGGCTCTAGTGCCCATGTTTTCTTTTTTTTTAAAGACATTTATTTATTTATTTGACAGAGAGGTAGAGAGAGAGCACAATCAGGCAGAGCGGCAGGCAGAGGGAGAGGGAGAAGCAGGCTTTCCACTGAGAAGGGAGCCTGACGAGGAGCTCGATCCCAGGACTCTGGTTGAACTTCTTCGAGTAAAGCTGAGTTTTCATTCTTTGTGGCAGAGCCAGCTAAGAAGCTGGCAAACCTAGCACCCACCACTTTCTTTAATCCCTGCTCCCCTCTTTAGTTTAGTTTACACTTCCCTGGTGTTAGCACCCCATACTGCCCCTACCACTTGCCGCACAGTGCCCTCTCCTGTTCCAAGACTGCCTTCCCAGAGGAGAGCCCTTCCATCACAGTGTATCCCACTGAATCTTACCACTGCAACCTGTTCACAACCCCCAGGGAAAAGATGGGCTAGTCCCATTCATGATTAATGTTATTAGCTGCTGAAGTGGCTTCAGTAATATCCACTTTAAATATTTTATGTTTTAATAAGAATAAAAGTCTATGTTTTCATGTGTTTGCTTTTCCAAGACTTAGGAAGTGATTCCTTAACAATTAATAATTCCAAATGAACAATAAATCTTGACATTTCTTAGAGGGGGGTGAGAACTTTCTGGAACTTCATGTAGGAAATCACCTACTTCACCCTCACATATTGCTATACATTTGACCACCTGACACAGCATTCGCTATACTGCATCATTTATTTAAGACTTATTTGTTTATTTTAGAGAGAGAGAAAGACAGTGTGAGCAGGGGGAGGGGCAGAGGGAGAGAGAGAATCCTCAAGCAGATTCCTCACTGAGCGTGGAGCCCCATGTGGGGCTCAGTCCCAGGACCCTGAGATCATGACCTGAGTCAAAATCAAGAGTCAGATGCTTAACCAACTGAGCCACCCAGACACCCCCTACTACATCATTTTATTCAAAGCAGCATACAGATGATTTCTTAGATTGTTCTTACTTTATGTAAAAGAAGCTATATGAAATAATTCCACCTAAAAGAAAGAAACAAATTAAAAATTTCCTGACCTTCTCGAAATTAAAGATAAGATCTTCTGGGGCGCCTGGGTGGCACAGCGGTTAAGCGTCTGCCTTCGGCTCAGGGCGTGATCTGACGTATGGGATCGAGCCCCACATCAGGCTCTTCCACTATGAGCCTGCTTCTTCCTTTCCCACTCCCCCTGCTTGTGTTCCTTCTCTCGCTGGCTGTCTCTATCTCTGTCGAATAAATAAAATCTTTAAAAAAAATAAAAAATAAAAAAATAAAATAAAGATAAGATCTTCTGACATTTTAAATGATATGTTGGGGGGGGTTATATTTACACAGAAAAAATGGTTAATTACTCAAGGTTTTCTAAGCTTTCTGTATTTTGTATTTTTAGTCCATATATGGGAAAGTATCATGAAAACTGTATTAGATAATTTGATAAATAACACTGATTGTGTCTCGGCAAAGTGAAGAAATAGAGTAATTATCAAAAGAAGGGTCCTCCCAAAATGCTCAGTTTTGTGAAACATCTATAACATTGAGACAACATGACATCCCAGCTTGAACTATGTGAATAATTGGCTCAATTCTCCAATTTATTTTGCAAATGTAGTCACCATCAGAAATATAAAATTATATCTATTATAAAGAGACCTCAAAAGGCTGAGCCATTCAGGTCAGAAAATTGAAAACAAAGCCAAATGTTTACTCAAAATCAAACCCAGAACTTCTTTTGAAATTCACTGAAAGAGCAATCATTTCCAATGTCTTTTCACCTTCTGGTACGAGATGGAAGTCAAACTGGAAATACTGAAACACTTTAAGAAAGGCAGTAAAACAAAAACAAGCCTTCTTGTAAGACTTCCAGATGAAAGAGTTTTGAATAAGCATTTAATCATGTGGATCCTGGTTCAAGCCAAGCTGAACCTCAAAGGTTTACCTGCACTCATTATTTAGAATTCACAAAGAAATGGAAATGCATTGCATCTATTGGGAACATAAAGGATGAAATGATTTTTGTGAGGAAACTGAATATTTACATTAAGCCCAGAATTGTGATCCATCTGGCAGGGAAAGACTGAAGGCTGCCCTTCTGCCAGGCTGTTGGGAGGTAGTTTTGTTTTCAAATTTGGGGCTTTCACAATCTGAGTCTTTTTTTTTTTCTTTATTTGCACAGGATGTTAAGTTTAAATCCATGTGCCAGCTGATTTTTCTAGCCGATTTTGCATTTCTGTAGATTTGTTTAATGAAAGAGTGTTTTGATTTAAAAAAAAAGTGTCCTTGAGAAGGTAGTTGTTTGGAATATGACAAAGAATATTACTAAAACTAAATGTTATTAGCTACCTATCAACTGTTCACAAGCACAAATTCGATGAATCATAATTTAAATTTAATTAACGTAGTGAGTCAATTAAGAATGTCCTTCTCCAGACATGTTTTTGAACTTGTAGTATTTTGCAATTGATTCTATGTTTGACCGGCTGCCACACTGGTAGATCAACCTAGTAAGACTTTATATTTTCTCCTGTGCCCTAAAGATGAAACCAATAGTCAAAGAGGAAAAAAAAAATTAAAATGAGGATTTTTCTGTAAGCAGAATTACCTTTCAAAATACCAGGGTCAACTTTCCTGACATCTTGTCTTAAGAATTACTAAGATTGTAAACTGAATAAATTGGCACTACCAAGAGGTGGCCCTAATATAATTTGGCATAATTCCAGAGCTGATTTTATTTCTCCTTCCTTTTAGAAGGTGACAGCACCTCTTCCCTGAGACAGGATATCCAAGCACACTGTATACACACTCTGAAAAATCATGCTTACAACTGTCACATGAAAGAATTTACAAAGTTACATTTCCACACTGTTTTGGCTTCCTCCACATCCTGACAATAACCAGACTATATGTTTCACTTGTTCTGAAGCCATATATAAATAATAGAATGATATAAAGAATAAAACAAACTGCTTTCCAAAAACGGAGTCTGTAAATCACAGAGTGCAGCAAGTTTTGCTTCTAAAACATCTAAACTCTTCCTGGGTGCCAGTAATATCTGCCACAAAAAAGGCACTGAATTACTTTTGATATGGACTGGCTAGTCTTACAAATGGGAATTACTGAAAAAAGAAAAAACAAAAGAGAAACCCCGGGAATATATTACTTCAAGGAGTTTGTCATAGATGGAGTTAACAGCACCACGGAAAAAGGGAGCATATGTTAAATAACTAATAGATAAAGTACTGTCTTATTAAGGACCTAAACAATGGGTACCTGGCGGCTCAGTTGGTTAAGTGTCTGCCTTCGGCTCAGGTCATGATCCCAGGGTCCTGGGATCGAGCCCCGCATCAGGCTCCCTACTCAGCGGGGAGTCTGCTTCTCCCTCTCGTTCTCCCTCTGTGCTCTCCCTCTCTCTCAAATAAATAAATAAAATCTTTAAAAAAAAAAAAGAACCTAAACAATGAGAGGGATTGAAATCAATGTTCGTATTTCATTGATCACTGTGCCCTAAGTCATCACTAGTGACTCTGCTGGACCAAATTTGAAGGTCGTGTGGTTTAGGTTAGTGATGTTTAGGTGTTTCATTATTATTATTATTACTGTTAAGCTCCTTTCTAGAAATATTACATACATAAAGTGTGTAAATAGTAAGCATGCAGCTCATTGAATTTTTACAAAATAAATATTCCTAAATTATTGCACCAAATCAAGAAATACATACAAATGGAATCATGAAGTATATAGTCTTTTGTGCCTGTCTTCTTTTGCTTAACTTGACTTTTCTGAGACTTACGTGGGTTGGTGCATGTTGACGATCGTCATTCTTTTTCATTGTTACACAGTATTCAATTCTGTGACTACCCCACAGCGTATTTCTCCATTGTACTGCTGCTGGACATTTGGGCCATTTTCAGCCTTATGCTATCACAAGTAGCACTGTTCTAAATATGATCGTGTTTGCTTTCTGGCATACATTCCTGTGTGTTTCTGTCACAGGTATACCTAGAAGTGGAATTTCTGGGTCATAAGGGACACACGTCTTCAACTTTAGTAGATAAGGCTCAACAGTTTTCAAAGCGGTTGTGCCGCATGACATCCCCCTGCTGGCTTATGAAATCCCCATTTGCCCCACATCTTCTCTAACACTTGAAGCTGCCCTTTTCATTTTAGCCATTTTAATTGGCATATAGCAGTAAAACCTAGTTTTTCTGATGACTCATGAGGCTATACGGCTCTTCACGTGAATATTGTCCATTGGGATATCCTCTTCTGTGAAGTATCTGCGGAAGTCTTCACAGTTTAATTTCGCTTAAGTGATTTCACTTTTCTCTCCTTTCAGGTGGAAAGTTTTATGTGTGTGTGTGGAAGACCAACTCAGAGCAGTCCTGTGACAAATCACGCGCTGCTCCCTCAGTCCTCATAGTTCTACCAGGTAAGTTTCACTTAAACCTCCATTCCCCGCCCCCCCCTTTTTTTTATCAGCAAGAATGCTGGGTCCCAGGGATGCCTGGGTGCCTCAGTCAGTTGAGCGTCTGCCTTCAGCTCAGGTCAAGATCCCAGGGTCTGGGGATTGAGTTCCGTGTCAGGCTCCCTGCTCAGTGGAGAACCCGCTTCTCCCTCTGCCTCTGCTGCTCCCTCTGCTTGTGCTCTGTCTCTCTCTGACAAATAAATGAATAAAATATTTTAAAAAAAAGAATACTGGGTCCCAGAGAGGAAAACTAAGTGATCAAGGCAATGCAACTCATAATTCCTAGAGACAGGATTTAAATCCAGGGTATATCTTTAGGTTTCTAATCTTTTCACTTAGAGTCTTGAATCTAGGCAAAGTTGCCATAACAAAGACATACGATCTAATACATAATGAAGAATACTCAAAAGGAAGTATTTCAAATGTCTATTTGCACTTATTCTCACATGTCTTTGGAACAATTCATACCCTACAGAAGACAGGAGTTATTTGTGACACTAAAGTCCCAGCCAAGCAACTCTTGCAGAACCACAGACTAGAATTCCAGACTATCAGAAACAAGGAGAAGGAAGGGAAGAACAAAAGGGGAGTAAGAAGGGGGAATGAACCATGAAAGACTATGGACTCTGGGAAACAAACTGAGGGCTTCAGAGGGGAGGGGGTGGGGGATTGAGATAGGCTGGTGATGGGTAGTAAGGAGGGCACGTATTGCATGGTGCACTGGGTGTTATACTCAAACAATGAATCATGGAACACTACATCAAAAAGTGAGGATGTACTGTATGGTGACTAACATAACATAATAAAAAATTATTAAAAAAAAAAACAAGGGGTCTTTAGCCATATATATTTATGATGCCACTTATCCATCCTACAGACTGGAATGAGTGATCACCACATTTGACATTTCTACAAATCACTGAGTCCAAGTCAGAAGCACAGAGTTTCAACTTCACATTTTACCTACAAAATTCTCCTGATGAAACACATTTTACTAAAGCATTCAAAATTGAATAGAGTTAACTTACTCATCTAGGTTCCCTGGGCCTTTAAGTGGATTCCAAGCACAGAAGACATTCTTTCAATTTAGATAATGTTTAAATTGAGAAAGAGAGAAAAGGCAGAAAGGAAATCTGTCATGCCATATGAGTGGAAACAGTTGACAGGCCAAATATATGGTGGTTTATTAAGAGATTACCTAATTATAGAACTTTTATTATGCACATCATTGTAATCAGCATGCTATCTGTCTACTTCAAACATGGCTCAAACTGGTCCCCAGCTTACTGTCATGACGGATCAAAACAGTTCCATTTGTTGCGCCATCAGAGCATTCTGAATTCTGCAAGACATAGAGCGACACCGTCTGTACCCTACAGACAAATGATACAAATTGAAAGCCAGAATTTTAAGTTACTTAATGCCTTTTCTGGCTCTTAAAAATATACACAAATTTAAGTAATAGACATACAATGATGTTTAGATTAGCAATTAGAACATTTTACTATTTATTTTACTATAAATTAATCCAATGCTCACAGCAATGCAGGATGAACCCGGAAAGGGGAAATGGCTTCTAGACCTTGTGAGATTTTATCTCTCTTGCCTTCCCCATAAGCGAGGAGGACAGACGTCGTATCTCGAGTGTTTTTCAAGAGGAAAGCCCAGCACCTTTCTATAGTACTGTTGCCTCCAATTGTAGGAAAGCATGAGTACTTGGGGGAAAAAGAGCCCCTAGCACAAGACATCAAGTGTAATGGAGGAGAGGGATTTGCGTGGTTGGCTTCTTAATCGTATGTATCTGGGTACAAAATCCTGGCTCTGCACCTTGCTAGCGGGGTGACTGGAGGCAATTAACTCAACCACCAAAGGATCTTAATCAAGGAAAGAATGATCCTTGGAGAGTTGGAGGAAATTCTGGGGAGAGAAATAAAGATTCAAATGGAAGGGGAAAGCCTTCACACGTATACCCCGTCCCCAAATTCCCCAAGTAACATCTCTTGGAAAACCAGGACACAGGTCATGAGACAATATTGAATCCTCTGTGTGGGCAACTTCCCATGTGCTAAGTGCTTTATGTATTGAAGATTTTGACACACGTGTGCACATACACACAGACAGAAATATGCAGTATGCCTCCTGGTCTCTTCAGTTCCTCCTCTCCGTAGACAAATGTAAAGCCCAAGCTTCTTTAGAGTTGGATACTCATAATCAGATTCCAACTCGTATCCGTGCATCACCACACTTGAGACTCACTCGCTTGTTAAAGCTACGCTGTCGGTTTTTTACAACAACAATTTCTGAGGAACCTCTCTTGATCTCTTGCGTGGTCTCCTGCCAGGGGTATTCATCAGTTTCCTCACCTCTGAAATAGTAACAACAGTACCTTTTACATAGAGTTGTTACAAGAATTAAATATAATTCTTGAAAAACTACTGAGAACATTGCCTGGCACATAATGAGAGCAATGTAAATCTTTGTTAAATAAAATAAATCTCTCTTGTTGTCATTTAACTTTTCATAGTTTGATTTCTTTTCTCACTCAGTTTTCCTTAGGGGAAAAGATCTGTGTCATGGGTGTTTGTGTTTCCTACAGGAAGGCAGAAAACCAGGCCAGGAGAAAAAAAAGAAAGAAAATGATCTCTTATTGAATAGTTCCAGTGAACTAAGCACTGAACTAGATGTTTTTTGAATAAATGTTCCCATTTAATCTTCCAAAGAACGCAATGAATTTGGTAAGATTCTTCCTGTTTAAAAAAAATGAGAAAACAGGATCAAAGAAGATCAGTTTCTTGCCAACTAGGCATAATAGTGGCTCAAACGATAACTTTGAGAGATTTTGCCTCTCATATGCTTTTGTTCATTTCTAAATCTGGCTTTTTAGAATTTCCAGGCTGAAACGTGTTGAAGGTTGTGGTAATAACGACAGCTATCACATCATCTAGGGCATGCCATCCACTCATCTACCTAGTTACCTTCTATGTACCTATGTCTTCTTTCCTAGTTGTCATACTGTGTGCTATAAGCTTACAGCAAACCCACTGGCACTTGTTAACCATAGCAAGTGGCATTTCTGAAACTGGATACCCAGCAAGATGCTAATAGATGTCCTCTGAAAAATCTGTTCTGTGATCAACGATGTTGGAGAAATTAACTAGATTAAACAAATTTAAACTGGTTGCTTTGTTGCGTAACTTCTCGGAAGTTTGAATACCTCAATATTGCCATTATATCCTAGGAGGTTATAGAGTATGTAACCATGCCAAAAAGCATTTTACTACAGGATTTTTTTTTTTACCCATTAACATCTCACAAGCTACTGGTGTTCAACAGACCGTGGTTTAGAAAATTCTGGCGCTTTTTTTTTTTTTTTTTTTTGGTAAGAGACCAGACACAATGAGGAAGCACATAAAAGTTGAGAACAAGTTAACACAAATATCAGACTATCAAGAGGAACCTCCAAGCCAAAGAACAGCATTTTAATAGGACACTTATAAAAGTAGCTTTTACAGTCCAGTGGTTAGAACCATGCCCAGTTCCTTGTGGAAACACAGCAATGTAGGCTTAATAATAAAGGGATGAATATGAGCCAATTATCCTACTAAAAAAATGCATCACTATTTCTTTTCCTCATCCTATGTGGATTCAACGTTACAAAGTTACAGAAAGGAAGAGGGCAGAAATAACAAAACACTTCAAAATGTTGATGTCGCTATTGAAATTAAGCTACTTATTCAAGAACTTCTAAAAGGTTGTCTGTTTATTTAATAAATATTTGATGAAGAAATTAATAAAGAGAAACTCAAAGCAAGAAGAGGGAGACTGTGGAAGGGGCACTAGTACAGAGCCAAGGAATAGACCTTTGAAAATAAAGACCAACGTGCCTGTGCGCGGGCACACACACACGCACACACACACGCACACACACACACGCACACACACACGCGCACACACACGCACCCCAATCTCAAGCATTCTGTAGAAACACTTCCTTACTCTTCTGAGGCAAACATTTAAATCTTTTTACTATCTTTTTAAAGCAGACATTGCTGAGGGCAAGAGAAAATATGTCACATGGGGAGATTTTGACATGGTTTTGAATTATTCAACCACAAATATGCCAAATTTATTTTGGACAAGATTGACAGAAGAGAAAAGGAATGAGAAAAAACAATGGGCCATTTGGTTTGTGAAGGTGTTTTTTTTTTTTTTTAACACATCTCTCTTTCTTCATTCCTCTACAAATCTTTTTCTTCCCCCCCTCCCCCCCCTTCCTACTCTGTTTTTCTCCAAGACCTATTTTGGTTACTCCTGAACTGGCCTTCCATGTTTAACTAAGAAAATATGGTCTTTAGAGATGAAAGAAGGAGAGAAAGAAAGAGAGAGAGAGAAATTAATTTGAAAAACGAGGAAATGGATCAAAGATATTTCTGGTGAAAGAGATTTCTAGATAAACTGTAGAGGTGAGAACTCTACAGAGCATCATGGGACATCCAGCAATATTCTTAAATTGTGAAACTTTAGAAACGAATAGCAGTACTTGTTGTCTCCTTCCTCATTTCATGATCACATATCTGGATGTGGCCCAGAAGTGATTCTTGGTGTGGAATAGACCAACTAAAACCAATTCATTTGTCCATCTTCCTTGTTCACGCTTTCCCTTTCTGCTTCATATACAGCAAGGACCCATTATTCCAGCACTTTCTTTTTTTGAACCACAACTCCCTGTACTATTTCGAGGAGGGTGCCGGCCCTGGTTACAACCATTACGGAGAGAAAAGAGGTTAAGAGGGAGTAAGAATGTGAGTGTAAAGGCATGGGCAAAATATAAAAGACTTTCCCGACCGCCTTGAGTTGCTCCATATGTCCCTGTTGTTTTAATGGCAGCCCTCAATAGGAGCACGGTATCTTTTAGTCCCGTGTATAAATTCGCTCTGTAAATTAAAATGTTGGCTTGTGCTCCCCTGGTGTTTAAGAAGGTGAGTGATGACCTTGGTGGGAGTATGTTTGTGTAGAAATGTGTCATAAAAGATGATGTCTTGGCCCCAGAAACGCAGGGTCCAGGTTTAGTCATTTGTTAAAAAAAAAAAAAAATACCAGAGTTAAACATAACTAACACATCATGAGAGGAAGGCTCTTGCCAAATGTGACTTTTTTTTTTTTGAAACTGAAATGTCAGCTTTTACCCTGTGTTTTTAAAGGAATATTTTTAGCATTTTGCCTTAAAGAGTTTCCCTGCTGATTCTGATCACGTTTTAAGTTAAAAAACAAGCCAATAAGTGGTGTACATTTTTCACTAAGACATTAAAATGCGATCAATTGATTATTCTCCTCTTGTACATTTATTGGATAATTATGGATGAAATTCAATGTGGCATTTATTTTCTGACGTGATTAGGATTTGGCAGGTTTCATGCATCCATTTATATTCTCATTTTGAGGCTTGGCCATTGAAAAATTAGTAATAGATTTGAGTGAAGAGTTGTTTTGTTAACCTTCTTCTCCCTATCGTTCGTGTTACTAGTTTCCATTTTACATGTTAAATAAAATAAGTAAGTTTATGCCACCCACCCACAGAATTCTTTGGCAAGTCACATTTGAAGGGAAGGCCCAAAGACAAATATCAAAAGCAGACTGGCTTCATCCATCTACACTGCTTCCCAGAAAGCAGTTCCCATAATGCTCTGCTGTTCTCACACTAGTTAAACGATTTTTTTAAGGCACAAATAAAACCCATATTTCAGGTTACAGAAGCATGCCATAGATGCAGGTTCTTAAATATATACCTAAAAAAATACACTAATGATAATTAAGAAAATGACTAAAAGTATTACATGCACCTGAAATCTTCAACTCAAGTTCTCCACACATTCACCCAAAGTCTTATCGATGGTTTACTATCTCCAAGGAATGCCTAGATCAATAAAGTTTTCTCAGCGAAGATGAAATATTATTATCTACAGGAACAGTGGAAAGTAACTACTAAATTATTTGCTAAGTGCCACACAGCCTGTGCCTGGAAAGATTAAGTAAAATTCCTTATAATTTGAACTATGCATATTAACCTTATAACATCGTGTGTTAGCTTAGCCTAACGGAACATAAACTCTAATGCAAAACTCAGTATGTTCTGCTCTGATCAAAGTTCATGTTCCTGGATTCAAAGTGATAGCTGGGAGGTTCGCTGGATTAAAGCCCCACAAGCTTATTTCTAACTTCATGGCCACATAAACAGTGCCTTCCTTCTCTGGGCCATTCTTTATCTATTAAGTGGGGATGCTTTTAAATTAACATTTAAATAATACATTTTTAACTTATTCTGTTGATTGTCTCTGATAATAAATTCAGGCGGCTGTAAACTACGGCCATAAAGACAAAGTCATAACCTGAATGACGTGTCATACTTTCTTGGCACTAAAGTTTCTTTAAAAATTTTTTATTTTATGGTAAACTTACCTCAACATAAATATGAGTCATCATTTCTGTTAAGAGCCCCTTTCTTGGACAATCATTTAATTGCTTTTCCATCGTTGTTTTTGTTTTTGTTTTCCCAAGGATGTTAACCTTTTCCAGAACTTGCTTATCTTTTTACTCTTGATACTTCTTCCAATGGTAAAATTTTAAATCGTAGAGGTGAAAATGACCACAGAAGTAGGCCTATTCCTCGAACACTAGAGCAGACAGACACCCAACTGATGCAAATCTCCCCATGCCCACACAAGAATAAATACTCGCTCGCTCATTGCAATTATTTTTCAAAAGCATCTCTCAAGTTGCACATTATGGAAATGAGCTCCATCCGTATGCCTGTGCCTGTTACTCAGGCCTGGTAAAGATACCACGGTGACTGCTGGCAGCCTCTGGACCCAAAACATATGGAACATTCTCAGTTACAGGGAAGGAAATTCTCTTGAAAGGATACAAAGACGAACAAAACAGTTACTTTTCTTCACCATAGAGATGAACAAATTAGCATTCCGTTAATGAGTACAGCTTTTTTGTTTTGTTTTTCTAAGTACAAAATGAAAATGAAAGACCATGAAAGTCAACTTAGAACAGCTGATTTTTGTTGAATGTTTTCAGTTTATTACAGGATGAACTGGAGAGGTGGGCTCGAAGAGTCTTCATCAAACCGAAGATATTACAGAAAAGATAATGTAAGCCCCCCCCAAAAATGATAGGATGAAAGCATGTGAGAAGTAAATCTGCATTCAACCACCATACAGATTAGGTTCCACTCTTTTAATCCCATTTTCGCTTAAAATTATATGTTGGAATTTTTTTTTCAATTGTGAATACTTCCAAAGTAGAACTGCAGATGGTTTCTAGTAAAATGTAAGAGGGGAAATATGGGGAAAAGCTGAGTGATAGCTTTCTCTCACTTTAAATAGTGATAGAGTGATTACTAAGGTAAGGCAATGCATAAAGGCATACCAGTTGGAATATTTTCTTTCGTTGGCCTTTTCCTCCTTCCCCCAGCAGCCTCCCATCTATCTGATTTTTATTGTCTTTTAAAGTAAAGCTCATTTTTTGAACCTTCTCGAATCCTTTTTGATCAGGGGCTCGTTCCACTGGCCACAGCTACTGCTCTCAGTAGAACTTTTGCAAACAGGCGCAGTGCAGCTTGCACATCTCTTTTGAAGCCTGAACTGGTCCCTCAATGTGCTACCATTTCTGAGGAAAGGCTGAAAACTAGAAACTGAGCTCAGCCATTCATTGAAAATGTCAGGGTTTTTTATTATTATTATTTAGTTTTACTAAAACACTCAGATTTCCTCTCTTAAGAAGATAAAATTGACCCCTGGTTTTGAGATACAGGAACGGAAGCCTCATGTCCAGTCATTAGACAATTGAATGCTGTACACTGCAATTTTTTTAAATGGGACATGTTTGTGATAACTGGGAACATTTGAGCAAGGGTGGGGTGGGTTGCTGGGGAGATACTGGCAAAAGAACACTCATACAAAAAGAAACAAAAAAGAAATACATAGAAAAATAGAGAGTGGAAGTGAAAGTAATTTCAAAAAAAGAATAAAAGACCTGGGGCGCGTTGCTGTTCATTTTAATTCATTTTTCACCTTTTGAAAATGTGATTTTCCACTTCCTCAATGTGAAGCAACAGAGTCGTAAAACGTAAACAAAGTAAGTAACACCTCAAACAAAATTTAGCAGACATGAAGTAATAAAAACGATAGTAAGAAATGTGACAGGAAAGACAATTACTGCTTTCTTTCAATGCAAAAAAGAAAAAAAATCTTCAAAATAATTAATGTTAAGAAAACCAAGGATCAAGATACATTCAGAAACAGCCTCTGTCATACTCACATCTGTGTCTTTTCCACGTTCTAAACGCCAGCCAGGTAAGTAGTTCTCACGAAAGCCACTGACAGACACTGGCATCCCAAGGGTGACAGGTTTCCTACTGATAAAATACCAGCAGCTTTTTTCCCCCCATTTCTCAAGAAAGACATATTTCACAGATGTTTTCAATTTCAAATTTTATTCACATAAATTTTTCTTAAACTTTCAGAACATACAACCTGTATCTGCTGGCAACTGCGGGCAAAGGACAAAATAAATACCTAGCACGAAAACAGTAACTTAAAAACCTAGCATAAGAGGGGCGTCAGTCTGTTGAGTGTCTGCCTTGATTTCAACTCAGGTTGTGATCTAAGGTCGTGAGATCAAGCCCTGATTTGGGCTCTACACTGGGCATGGAACCTACTTAAAACAAACAAACAAACAAAACCCCCCCAAAAACTAGCATAAGAATATTTGTTTCCACTGACTCATAAGTTGAGGATATACTTGCATGCTTCATATATAGTCAGATTTTTTTGCTAGGAAAAAAGTTTCCACTTTGTATGACGTCACATTTCCTGGTGTTCTATGAAGACCATCACAACTTTGGGGGAGCTCTTCCCTTCCAAGAGTTGGAGATCCTCTAGCATGAGAATAGTATTAATTTAAAGACATGTTCTTTTTTTTTTTTTTTTAAGATTTCGTTTGACAGAGAGAGCCAGCGCACAAGCAGAGGGAGCAGCAAACAGAGGGAAAAGCAGGCTCCCTGCTGAGCAAGGATTCCCCTCCCCACCCACTGATGTGGAGCTCAATCCCAGGACCCTGGGATCATGACCTGAGCCAACTGAGCCACCCAGGTGCCCCTTAAAGACATGTTCTAACTTATCTTACTGTCCAATTAATAACAACGATAGAAGAGAGTTCTCTAATTCAGGAATAATCAGGGATTTAGAGCAAAGATCTTTTGAAGATCTTTCAGTAATTAATGATTTGTATTTCCTTGGTCACAACTGAAAAGTGGGAGGAGATTGTTATGTTTTCTATCAAGTACTTTTTTTTTTAAAGATTTTATTTGTTTATTTATTTGACACAGAGAGAGACAGCCAGCGAGAGAGGGAACACAAGCAGAGGGTGGGGAGAGGAAGAAGCAGGCTTCCAGCAGAGGAGCCTGATGTGGGGCTCAATCCCAGAACCCCGGAATCACGCCCTGAGCCGAAGGCAGATGCTTAACGACTGAGCCACCCAGGCGTTCCATCAAGTACTTTGTATTTTGACTGAAAAGACTGGAATTTAGACTTGGCTAAATATAATGATCACTTCTGATATCATGATGTCTTAAGTTTCTACCTTTTGGATCATTCCTTTGGTTTATGGTACCATACCTAACTAAAATGGATGTATTTATCCAGATACTTTTGTCCTTGGGGAGGGCGTCTGCAGTAGGTGTTTAATATGGAACATCTTAGCAGTCTAGAGGATGAAGAAACAGAGATTGCTGCTTTATAAAACATGTACCCAGAATGTTGCATAAATGTGCACATAGTAAATGCACAATAAACGTTGGCTAACAGAGGGAATATGGTTAGAAACCAGGTGAGTATCAAAAAAATGAGAAAATAAAATGCCAAAATGGGCATAGCGCTACCCCAAACCACACTCCTCAAAAATGCACGTCAGGTGACAGCTCCCCCAGGACCCCTTTCAATTCTCTCATCCGCAGTCAGTCTTTCAGCTGGATGAGCCATTCAAAATAACAGTCTGAAAAAGAGTTCAGGCTTTTAGGAAGCAAGTCCAACTCTCTTTTCAAAGTCTTCTTTTTCTTTCATTTTCACTCTGAATGTAGGAGGTCTTGCTTTTGCTCTCTAAGTAGGAAACCCAGAGCACAGGGTGAGCGACCCGGTGGGCCATCTGGAGATCCCTAGGCCATAGCTACACAAAGAAAAAAAGAAATGGCTTTATCAGGAGAATCCAGCCTTTGCTTCCACGGCTCCATGCTCTCCACTGAACTGGGTTTTGAAATGCAGAAAATGGATTCTCTGTGATCAGAGTAGAGGGCAGAGCTAACTCCGGGTCTCCTGACAACTAAAGTTGACCACCTTCTGCAACAAATCTCTAAGGAGCGAGGGGCTCAGTCTCACACTGAGGAGCACCAAGAGGATTCCCAGGTGCTTCCCATGCTGTGCACAGGCCTCGGGTAAGGAGCAGCGCTTGCCCCCACTCGTGCTTTTGTAGTGAACCTGGCAAGAAGCCGCAATCGGCCATGAGATGACGGGTGAGGGGGTGCTCTTTGGACCACCACAGAGAGCACGGACAGCCTAAAATTGGCACAAAGCAAATGGTGCACCTCCTCTAACGTAGTTTCAAGATCCAGAAGTCAGTCAAAGGATAGAAGGATCCCAAAAGTCTAGCTGCTCGTCCTTGGATTTTTGTCTTTCCATTAGGAAAGTCTAAATTATAGCCTCCTCTCTTTGCTTCACAAACAGTGAACTATAAAATAGGGTTGTTGGGTTTTTTCCTCCTTAGAAGTAATATGATATTTTTTACTCTTTTCTCACCCTCCCTTTTGTATAGTGGATATGTCTTAAAGAATAAGCACTATGATGTAAGATATGCATTATGGTTTGTTAAATGCTGCAGATTTTTTTTACTCCCTTTTATGCCAGCTTTTAAATATGATTGAAAGCATGTTCTTAAAATTATTAAAGTTTTACCCTGAAGTTTTGTTCTCCTTTTTAACTTACCACTTATGTCCTATGTAACATGATAATCTATCTGATATATAAAATAGATATATATGTTTAGCTCCTAAGAATGTTTTCTTCAAATAGATTCAAATGCTGGTAAGTAGACACACCCTGTCCATATCCAGAAAGTGACTGAGAGCCCCAGGAAATCCAATGATGTGGTGGTACTTTGAAAGAGGGGCTATCTTTAATTTTTACAAAACCAATTTTAAAAAGCCATGGAAAGAATACATGCAAGAATACCAGATTTTGGGAAAGCAGCTTAATAAGTTTATTATGGAAAAATGGTAATTTATCTGTGATAAGGTTTTATATTCTTTAAATGGCTGTAAACGTAGATGTGTTTATAAGCCAACTTAATTTACAAATTACTACATTTGTGTATGTATACTAAGCAAACGTATAATGAAAATAAATACATCAATTATTTTTAATTGTATGCTTCAAACCCTACTGTTCCAATAAACAAAACAATATATATACATAGATGTATGTGTGTGTGTGTATAAATATATAATTTCTATTAGTCCACTCAGAAGTCATGTAATAGATACTGAAACTGAATGTTTAGTCCTTTCTTAAAAACCTGACACATGGGCTTAGATTTCTTTTTATGCCCCAACATGTGCTAATGTAACAAATGGATATAACTTCCTTTTTCAAATTATTCATAACTTAAATATTCTCCTTTACTCTGTTTGCCTCAAGTTATGTTTTGAACAAAGTGGAGTATGTATAAACAAACAGCATTTGATGGTTGTTCTGCTGACTAAAATTGTAACACAGTTAATAGCTTTCTTCATTCACGTAACCTCCCAGAAGCCAGTTTAAATTTTCAATAGCAAAATAGTCATCAAAATTCCACATTCCATATTTCCAAATTCTGTTTTTTTCAAATTGTTTATTGACATTGAGATCATTAAAAACATACATTCTGTGAGGAATTTTTTTAGACTAATAACACTGTAAAAACTACATCACTAAGGAGGCTGAGGCTCTGGTTTGGATTAGAAAATTCATTTTTAGAATCATAGTTTCGATTTGCAGCAGGAATGACTCAGCCTCTGATGGCAATATTGTGTACTGAATGCATGGTGATTCAGCCTGGGGCAGTTGTGGGCATAGTAAAGAGATTAGATTTTCTTATAAAAATGTCGGGGTTTTTTTTCCATGTGCATCCCTATGAGCTATTCAAGAAACAAGTACCATTCCTATCATAGCCACAAGACAAAAATTTTTAGCAATTTACAAGAAGTCAAGCAAATATTAACCTGAAAATGTCTGGATTACAGTTCATGTAGAGAAAATGGCATCATCTTTCCAGGCAAGCAGAAAAGAACAGTGATATTATGTATTTTCTATTGTTTATTTCCAGAGATGAAGTTGATTTTTTCCAACTTTTTATTTTGAAAAATATCAAACCTGCAGACATAGTTAAAAGAACAGAATGAAGACCAACATATCTTAGATTCACCTTTTTTAAAAATATTTTTTGCTTTGTTTGCTTTTCCTTTCTTCCACTCTCTACGTTTATGCTTCTTTACGCTTATCTATTTGAAAGTTAGTCACCATCAAGGTCAACACTCCAACCCTAAATACTTCAGCACATATCCACCTGAGACCAAGAACTTCTCCTACAAAACTATAATATTATAACACACCCACAAAATTTATTATCTAAGATACAGTCCTAAGGACTTTATTTTTTTTTGATCTAGGATCTAATCAAGAATAACACATCGTATTTAGTTCCATATCCCCAGACTCTTTTAATTTGGAATGGATTTGAGGACTGATAAAGTGAAAATGCATAGTTTCAAAATTACTCGGTCTCTGGGGTATTATCAATTAATACCGACAGCAAATAATCATGAAAATCCGCCTTAAAAACCTGGCCTTGTACTTAATTTTTTAAAAAAATTCTATAATCACATCACTGGAAAAATTTCTTCCAAATTCAACTCACCTCAACTGCTCTGAGGTAAAAAATACAAGAAGCAGATTTGAAAGTAATCAGGTGTTTAACCACACAGACCCCATACATTAAGTTCAGTGTGTTGAACTGAATCCCAGATTGAATTGGTAGTCAGCCCAGTTTATGTAGGACAAGGTGAATGTGCTGGCAAAGATGCTCTAGAACGAGCCAATAAAATAAATATTGATTTTAATTGGGACCTCACTCTTCAAACACACTGCCCTTTCTTGTTACCGAAATCCTCACTGTCATACTACACAAGAATTTGAACATATTCTTATAGCAGTTTTATTAATATTACTGACTACTATTACATTAAATTTACTTTCCTTATCACAATAGCTCTCTTCGTCATAGTTAATATATTTTAAGTAACATATTGGCACATCTTTATTGGCAACAAGCTTACTACTTGTTATTCCCTTTGAAAGAAAATGTTCGGGGCGCCTGGGTGGCACAGCGGTTAAGCGTCTGCCTTCAGCTCTGGGTGTGATCCCGGCGTTCTGGGATCGAGCCCCACATCAGGCTCTTCTGCTATGAGCCTGCTTCTTCCTCTCCCACTCCCCCTGCTTGTGTTCCCTCTCTAGCTGGCTGTCTCTATCTCTGTCAAATAAATAAAAAATCTTAAAAAAAAAAGAAAGAAAATGTTCACTTTATCAGGAATACCGTGGTAGACATATATCCAAATGATTAATAGGAAAATATTTTGTAACTGAATTTTATGTCTCACACACAGTTATGTACATAAAAGTGCATATCTTATATTAATAAATTTCTAGCCTTGTATCATCGTCAATGCTTTTATTGGTAAATATATACATGGCAACTAAATTAATAAATGTACTCAAGTTATTTTCCAAATCGTGTGTCATATACACATGAAATATTTTGGTTCATCTGAAATTCTCATCAAAAGCAAAGAAACATATGGTGATAGTAATGAAAGTATTGCTGTTTTTCTGTTTCTAATTTTTATGTGAAACTCAAAATCAATCAGACTGGATTTCAAACTTACGGGTAATAGACAAAGGCAACAGTGTGTCCAGTTTGGGGGGTTTGTATTGCCACCTAGTGTCTAACTCTGTAAAGGACCTGGGTTTGAACAGGACAACAGTTGTGCCATCTGGAACAGTCTCTTTGAAAGGGAAAAAGTAACTACGACACTTTCGATCAAAGCATTTCTTAGTCTTTCTTTTTTAAAGTCAACTCATTGTCATTAGCTAGTCTATATATGAAAATGTTACGAAAGTCCTCATTAAAAAATAATACGAAGACAATGATTTGTGTATATATAATGACATGCATTTGCTTTCAAAATTGATTTCACTATTATTTTTGGATTAGCATAAGCATTTAAAAGGTATAACCTCTGATAAGGCAAAAACTATTACTAGCTGTCCAGCTTTTTCCGTTGATATTGTTTTGACATATTATTACGGACTTTCTTCACTTTTTAAATTTACTTCGTAGAAAAGAATCTAATTTGAAGAACACAGTTCATGTGTTCGAGGTTTTTTTCCACTTGATAATTAGGTTCTAATTTTAGAAAATGAGTCGTTTGTTACATTACTGGACAAACTACTTCAGTTCCCCACCTAAATGTCCAGCAGTTCACTGAAATAAGAAACCAATGGAACGGATTTAACTACCTTCAGCAGTGCAATGAAAACATTCTAGTGAAAAGTTCCTAGAGATATGGCCCAACATAACTATAACCTAATGAGCCAATCCAACACACAGTTGAATAGTCACATATTTTCCTCCCTTTCATGTCATGAGCATAATGCAGTAATGAAGATTACATTGTCCGAGGAGTGGTTTAAATTGGCGTTTTACTGGTTTGCAATACGATTGGCAAAGTGCAGCTCCCTTCTTTTATGAATAGATATCTGCAGTTGGCATAGAGATGTTATTTTCCATTATAATGGCCTGATAAAAATCAGGTTTCAGCCTTTAAGGTTTTGTTTTAAAGTCAAGTTGAGTATTTTAGCCATTAATTTTATCTGGTATGAGGCGAGCCTGAGTGGTGTATGCAAGTGATAACCACTCCTTCTTTGAACATAAAATGCACAGTTTGGCTTTGGCAAGGTTTCAACAGTGGAAGACTTAGTGCTTGTAAAGTTCTCCCTCACATACATGGTTACTCCATTTATATATTTTTTTTCTTAGTGTGGAGAGTACTGTGGAATGTGAAAAAAATTGCAATAGTAAAGTTTAGTGTGTGTGTGGATATATAGACACACACTCATGCATTATTTTCAAATAAAAATTTTACTCTCTAAATTACACCACACTAGAGTGCGAGTCTTTGAAAATTTAAAATGTGGTGGTGGTTTATTTTCTTGAGACACCTGCAATAATATAAGTTGTAAATTTTGTCATTTCATATTTTTATAAGGAAGGCATGGTCTCGAGGGCTTATGATCTTCCTAAATTATCAATTACTCACAAAATCGAGTCTGAATCATTATTCCTTTGGCCACTATTATCAAAGCCTGTGTTACCAATGCATTGATTAAAATAAGACAGACTGGTTGATATTTTCAAAAAGGTGTATGTGTGAAAATAGAACAGAGAAATGAAAAAAACTTTTACCAAAAGATGAAAGAGGAAGAAAATTGAATTAATGCTAATTCTTCATGTAAAAAGGAAAATGCAAGCCAGTAAACTTCTAGAGGCCTAAATAAGATACTGCAGCTTGGATTTTCTGGTAATAATTAAGCTTCATAATTATGTCTAAAAATTGTATTTTCTCTGTTTTATTTAGTAACAAAACAATTTTTTACAAATTTTTCTTAACATTTTGCCAACCTTCTCTACACACATACCCACACAAACGCTGACTTCGAAATGTCACCTCTATGTCCCCAGTCTCCTAGACCCTATAGGAAGATACTTCTCTTTCATCATTTCTTTCAAAGTTAGTATTTTCTGTCTTGAAAACCCATTGGGAATGAGCTCCTAGAAGGAGAATGAGGCCAAATCAAAATTAGGGATGAAGGAAATCTGAAAGGCTGCCTGCTTCTTTATAACCTTGGTTATCCTACTGTTAGACGGGGACGGAGCCTCAGAGCAGATTTAGAATCAGGTGGGGAAGTCCTAGCTTCATGGTGTTCAACCTTGTGTCATGATGGAAATAAAATCATCCACATTTCTGGAAAGTACCTAGCTCTGGAAAAGTAGCGAGAGTGGAGCCTGGGTAATGGTAATTCATGTTGGTTTCTCCTATTAGACAGCAGTTTTAGCTCCCAGGGCCTCATATGTAGGGATTCAATAAACAAGGGGAAATGAAATTGAAATGAAGCAAATATGAAATTACAAATGCTTTTTTAAAAAAGGATTTTATTTATTTATTTGAGAGAGAGTGAGAGCGAGAGAGATCACAGAAAGAGAAGCAGACTCCCCGCCGAGCAGAGAGCCCAATGCCAGTGGGGCTCAATCCCAGGACCCTGGGATCATGACCTGAGCTGAAAGTAGATGCTTAAACTGACTGAGCCACCCAGGCGCCCCACAAATGTTTTACATGCAAAGAGAAGCCCAGTAGCTTTGGGGAGCTTTAATAACTATTTTAGGAGACCAGCAAGTTACCTCAAAATAATAAGTTGTACCCCAGTAGGCTCAAAGGCATTATAAAATATTCTAAATTAACTAATTTTGACTAATTATATATGAAAATGTATTGAGAAGTACAAGAGGAAGAAGGCAGGTCTTGTGGCCTAAATGTATGGAGACTAGAGGAAAATTTTGAAAACTTTCTGAAAAGCAAAGCAAAAGTTAAATGTCAATTCACTAAAAGAGACCACATTTGCAGACAGAGTTCAGGGGAAGGGAAGATGGCAGTGGGAATAAGCATATAGGTGCAGGGAGTCGGGATCTAGGCTGATCTTGAAGAGCCATTTGGACAGGGACCTGAGGGAGTGAGTAGGGAAATCAGCGCAGGAGGGAAGGGCAGCAGGCATAGAGGCGGGAGTCTAGAAGTGCGTTTGCTTCCATCCAGGATTTGACTGACTGACACCATCCATTCAAAAACAAAACAAACAAAAGCTACTGTGTTCTTTCTGTCTGAGAGATGGGAAGAGGTGTGTGGAAAAGTGTGTGAGGAGGAGAAATCATATTTATTGACTCTCCTTGAAGTGCCAGACCTTATCCTAATGGCATTACCCTTAAGTTTACACTCTAGAAAACAAACAAGAAAACGCACCAATAACTACAGCACGAGGTAAAGATGAATGTTGTTACATGAGAGGTAAAATGTTAAGAGAATCCCCACGCAGGGAGACACCACCACTCTAGCTGATGGAAATCAAGAATGGCTTCATAGAGGGGCGTCTGGGTGTCTCAGACAGATAAGCACCTGATTCTTGATTCCAGCTCAGGTCATGATCACAGGGTCCTGGGATGGAGAGACCACATCAGGCTCTGTGCTCAGCATGGAGTCTGTTTGTCCCTCTCCCTCTGCTCCTACACTTGCTCTCACTCTAAAATAAATAAATAAAATCTTTTTAAAAAAATGGCTTCATAGAAAAGGAAGCATATTAGTTGGGTCTTGAAGGTTGTGCAGGATGGAAGATGAAAAAGGAGAGATACCTCAGTAGAGAAAGGCAGAGCCACTCCATGTGGGCTTTAAGTATATTTAAACTGTACTATGTGGGCGGTGAGGGGTATCCGTGGTATAAAGTCATAGAGTGGAGGGTGAAATTAGATTTTGAGGAACGTATTTTTGTGCTGAGGGTCAGAATAAAGTTGTGTGAGAGCCTGATTTTTAATTAATTAGGTTGAGAAAAAAAATGTGTGCACAGATATAACGTAATCAGTCTTCAAATTACTGAACTTTGTAATAGCTTGATAATCAGAGTGGATCCATCACAAAAATTTCAAGTTCAAAAACTCTGAAAGATCATCTAGTTCGACCCCGATTTATAGATTCATAAATTCAAGCCCTCAGAGGTTCAACTACTTCAAGGTCACGTAGTCAGTGACAAAAGTGGAACTCTATTTGCAGTATCTGGATTGTTGGATCAGTGTCCTTTGCTTTTGGCCATGCTGCCTCTCCAGAATATATTTAATCTTTTTAAAAATATATAAAATGGATACCTGCTATAAAACTGGGCACAGATTTTTGACTTGGCGCTATCACTTGAATAAACCCAAATTTATGTTACCCTGGGGAGGCCACAGAGTGTACTGGGGCTGGATTAGTATTCTGGCCCTGCCACATCAAACCTTGAGCAAGTTACTGAGCCTCCATTGAATTTGATTTACTCCTTGATTAAATGGCAAAAATAATAATAACCTCCCTACAACAGTAGGAGCAAAAGGGAAAATGTAGGTAAGATACTTAGTATAGTGTCTGGTAGCTTGTAGACATTCGCTATGTTTTCTTCTTTTCCTTCTGTCTTATTTCCTAGGGAAGCCTAATATTCATTTGGTTCTCCAAACCATGACATCCTGAATTTTTTGACAGTATATGGCATATAATGAATGCTGTTATTAAATGAATGACTTTCCCTGAACATGCAAGGCTCTACTACAGTGCTTTTCACAGTGGTATTATTCATTTAACTTGCAGAATGAATGAAAGAAAGAAAGAAAGAAAGAAAGAAAGAAAGAAAGAAAGAAAGAAAAAAGAAAGAAAGAAAAAGAAAGAGAAAGAAAGAAAGAAAGAAAGTTAGACCAGAACTGTGAAATTTCCTGGGGCTGTGAAGTTCTCAGAGACTTTCTCCAAAGTATGCTGGTAAATCCTAGATTGGCTCAAGCCCTCTCAAATCTAAGGACTCCTCAGAGTATTCCGCGAATAGTTTCGTGAGGTCCCAGATCCTAAGCAGATACTTGCAAAGGTGTGGGCATGTGGATCGTTCTAAGGTGAAGGATTTGTAGCTTTCATAGATTCTCAAAAGGTTCTATGATCCCCCAAATATTAAGAACCACTTGTGATAGGCACCATACTTTCTAAGATGTGGCCTTCCCAGCAAATAGCACCACAGCTCTTATGCTTTGATGGAGGCCATGTTTTATTTGCCAAAACCACCTCACAGAGAAATGGCTTCCAATCAGAATCTTTTCGGGAAATGATATTTTGATGTTTCTAAAAGCTGTAGTAAATATATCAAATGTACATAATAGAGAAAATGGTCTCAGCGAAAGAGTAGAACAATGAGAAAGTAAATTCAAAGCATTATGTTAAAACTCAATGTGAGTATGCAGTTGAAATTCAGTTAAATAAGATACATCATTCCATGTATATGGGATATGTGGAAAGTAAGCTAAATGTAGGAGTGCAATTTATACAGAGATGGTAATTATCCTATGAACTGATGAATTGATGAAGTAATGCACTTGGCAGAAAGGAACAACAGAATCAACAAATATTTATCATGCTTCCACTGATTGAAGCTCTCTATATGAAATATTTTGCGTTCAATTACATTTCTGACCCACAAATTTGAACATATATATTGTATTGAAGAAAGAAATATCCATTTTCACAATGATTTTTCATTAATTAGAAGTTACATCTTTTCATATAAAGTGCATTTGAAATTCACTGTATTAGCAACTCTTTTTTTTTTTAAAGATTTTATTTATTTGACAGAGAGAGAGACAGCCAGCGAGAGAGGGAACACAAGCAGGGGGAGTGGGAGAGGAAGAAGCAGGCTCCCAGCAGAAGAGCCTGACGTGGGGCTCGATCCCAGAACTCCGGGATCACGCCCTGAGTGAAGGCAGATACTTAACGACTGTGCCACCCACGCACCCCTGTTTTAGCAACTCTTGATGTACCAACTATCTCAGTCTATTTATTCAGTTTCTGAACAGTGTGTACCCTGAAAAATTTCCATCATCAGTTTTTCACTGAATAAAACATCATAATGCAGCAAGTGGGCTAGTCAGATCTGAATACAATCTTATTCCATTTCACAAGATAAGGAAGAATATTTGGAGCCACGCAGATGTTTACTGTTGATGCTACCACTGTGGACATGAAGGCCTCTCTATGAGATGGGAGGGTTCCTCAGTGACATCCTTGGTAGAGCTTCCATTCCTTTTTTTTTTCCAATAAAATCATTCCAATACTCCTTGGAAATACATTGATCTTCTAATCCCAATCTACGAAGAGATCGTTTTTCTAGTCTCAGTCTCATGGAGCTGATTTGACCACCATGAGTGAGTATTTGACCCAGTTCTGGTGAGTCAGAGCCACACAGAGTCAGTGTGAGTCAGATGTCTGTCATTTGCAACCAAAGCAAGCCTGAAACATTGGCCTAAATTCATTTTCCTTCTGGGATTGTTTTGCCACTTCCATTCCAATATTACCAGTACTCCTATTACCCATGTTGGCGCCACACTTCATCATGCACACTTCTAGAGGGGCTGTTACCATTACCTTCTGGTAAGAAAACCTCAATGTGTTCTCATGATTATCATAGTATTCATATAGTGCTTTATGGTTTGCAAAGCACTTTCACATGTACCGTCTTGTACATTTTGCCCATGTTATACACCAAATTTTTCTTATAACCAGCTTGCAATTATTGGAAACAATTTAAGAAGCCATGAATACCTTAGAGAAACATGGTCATTGTGGATTAAAAACAGAAAACTAGTCATATGTTTGATACTTTTTGAGTGCTTGGCAATGCTCTTGGGTCCCCTTCCTCCTTCGGAGCTTTGTACTATCACTTTGCTATCGCTCAATAAACCTTACCTTGCTGCTCAAAACAAAACGAAACAAAACAAAACAAAACAAAAACTTATTGAGTGCTCATTAACCACCAAATTCTTTTTCATTTTAATTTTTTCCAGTTTTATGAAGGTATAATTGACATACGTCACTATATAAGTTTAAGGTGCACAGCATAATGATGTGACTTACATATATTGTGAAATGATTACTGTTCTAAGTTTTGTTAGCATCCATCATCTCATATAGACACAATAAAAAGAAAAAGAAAAAAAATAAAATTTTTTTCTTGTGATGAGAACTCGTAGGATCTACTCTCTTAATACTTTCATCATGTTGGACATGACATCCCTAGTACTTATTTATCTTATCACTGGAAGTTTGTACTTTTGACCACCTTCCTCCACTTTTCCTTCCCTGCAACCTCCATCTCTGGTAACCAGATCTGATCTCTGTTTCTGTAAGTTTGGGGTCTTGTTTTTGTTTCTTATTGGCAGAGGGGTTTGTTTCGGTTTTTTTTTTTAATTCCACGTATAAGCGAGATTATACATTATTTGTCTTTCTCTGTCTTATTTCACTTAGTATCATACCCTCAAGTTCCATTTACGTTGCTGCTTATGTTACGTTTCCCCGTTTTTGATGACTAATAGTCCATTGTGTCTATCTACCACAACTTCTTTTTTTTTAAGATTTTTTATTTTTTTATGTGACAGAGAAACAGCCAGCGAGAGAGGGAACACAGCAGGGGAGGGGGAGAGGAAGAAGCAGGCTCCCCGCGGAGGAGCCCGATGTGGGACTCGATCCCGGAACACCAGGATCACGCCCTGAGCGGAAGGCATACCCTTAACGACTGCGCCACCCAGGCGGCCCTACCACAACTTCTTTATCTCTTCATTTATTGATGGATGCTTTCATTGTCCCCGTGTCTTGGCTGTTGTAAATAATGCTCTATAAACATGTGAGTGCAGATGTTTTTGACTTAGTGTTTTAGCTTCCTTTGGATGCATTCCCAGAGGTGGAATTTCTGGATCATATGGTAGTTCAATGTTTAATTTTTTGAGGAACCTCCATATTGTTTTCCATAGTTGCTGTACCAGTTCACAGTGCCACCAACAGTGCATGAGGGCTCCCTTTCCTCCACGTCTTCACCAGTATTGGTTATCTCTTGTCTTTTTGATGATGGCCAGTCTAACAGGAACCACTAAATTCTTTAGATTGATTACTCTCATTTACATTTCAAGTATTTCTGTAAGTCAGTGTTTTTAATCCCCTTCTATAGATGTGGTTTAGCGATGTTAAGTAACTCAACAAAGACCACGCAATGGTAAAGATGAAAACGTAGTTCAGCCTGAGTCCAGTGTCAAATTGTCTAACCACTGGGCTAAACTTCTGCCCCACTCACCAAAAGAAACACCTGTATTTCATGGAGCTCGCGGAGGAAACACCAAGGGCACTAATTCCAAAGTAGACGAATGTATGTGTTATCACTGAAGATATGTTTAATTAATATTGACTTTACCCCCTTCAGCTTCTGTTCCAACGACCAGAATTTTGGCTACCAAGAACTGAAAATAAGAAAAACATTGTTCCGTGATCTCGATCTTAGAAAAAAAAAAAAAGAGAGAGAGAGAAAGAAGAAAGAAAGAAAGAAAGAAAGAAAGAAAGAAAGAAAGAAAGAAAGAGAAAAGAAAAAACCTCTCAGCTGGAGACAATGTCCATGTTGGGAAATGTAATCTCTGTCCAAATGGATAAAGACATTAGAGTGAAAAATGAAATTGTTAAGCTGAAACGATGGGAACTGAAAAGGGTCACAGACGGATGGAAATGGAAATAAACTAGATCTATCCGCTGGCTGCTATTTTGTTCACTAGGGGCTGCTGGTGCAGATTTTGAAGTCAAAGGTGAACTATGAATTCCATACAGGCTACTCAGTCTCACATGTGGAAATAAAATTCCAAGAAGGAGGACATAAAAAAAAATTGCTTTGATAGATTCAAAGAGATATTAGCCAGTCACCCTAACTATAGAGAATAAAAGACTGCTTACGAATTGCATATCTGGCGCACTCGTTGGGATTCTTCTGGAGATCAGTAGGTCACACTGGTGGGAGGAAGAAACCAGAGAGGATCATCTTCCCGACGAGACCCTGTTGCTCTTTTGTTGTAAACAGTTTATTCCTTGACCTACAAAAGACCCACAAGTATCCTTAACTTTTAAAACATGAAGTTGGAATAAAAGAAAAAAAAAGAAATGTTTGCAAATTATTTTAAAATAATCGAATTCAAATTTTACAACTGCAAAGGGTTCTCTCCTAATTGTCCACTGAAGAGAGTGGGCATCAATTCACTCTCTTCTTAAGGAGATAGTCGCTGTCGGCTCCATTAAGTTATCATCCTACAGCAGGAAATTTATCATAATTTATTCTAGGATATTCTAAATTTACCCTGTTGATTACCACTGTGTAAACAATGTCTGCTGTGAGCTGGGGTTGGGTGATTGAGGGTTGCGACAGGCACTGGTTTGGAGTTGCCATTTGCTGAAGAGCTTCACGGTTGTTCTATCAGTACAAACTCCAGGGATGTCTAACAAGAGCTCCAGCGGTTATGGGGGGAAAAATGAGGCTCTTCCTCTATGTAATGGTAATGGGCCACTTACTGCAATATCTCTCTTTGGAGAGGCAAGTCCAAATGGCAGAAGGTTAAAGAACATTAGAAAGTGGTTTGAGCATGGACAACAACATGGTTTTTCTCATTAAAAAAGAAGAAGAAAAAAAAACTGCTGAAGGGCATTTGTAGAGGTCAGTGTTGAAAACTCTTTAGAAAACTGTCTTCAAGGACAATATACAAAATTTAAGTGATGGTGAGTTTTCTCATAGCTCTAGTAGAAGCTGTCCAAATTGGCAAGGAAGGACTTACGTTTTAATTTGTATGTTTCTATTCACCAAAAAAAAATATTAGGAATTTATTTGATGTGGATTGAAGACACTGAACATTTATTAAAATTAATGACATCTGGCTATTTCTTTCCTTCAGACATTGCTCATAACTTTTCTACCCCTTTTCTCCCCCATCTTTCTCTTGCTTCATTTCCAACCATATGTTTGTGGTAACTTAGTTATTCTCAGCTTCTCAGTCTGTGGCAGTAAGGACTTAATTTTCATCATTCGATCCTACCTTGAAGTTTGTCCTTTCCTATCTTTCTGAGTAGAAGAAGTGGGTGTAGAATCTTCTTTGACTATTTGCCAGGCAATTTTACCTTTAAATTTATTCTTTCCGATCAAAGTTTCTTCTCTGTTTTTGCTTCTTCAGAGTGGGAAAAGAAAATGTAAAATCTTACTGGAATTTTCTGGCCTCTGCCACATAAATTGCTTGCTTCTCTTTGTGCTCCACTCTTTCTCTTTCAAAGTCCCGCATTATGGGGAGTATAAATAAAAGGTCCACACAGAGGCTGAAAGGACAGTAGCAGAGGGCTACCAGTGCCCTCTTCAGCAAGGAAGACAAAATGACCAAGTCACTAGAGCCTCTATTGAATGCCAAATTGGGATGATCCCAATTTTACAAGGCCTGTGGTCTAGAATCATTCTACATCTTCTGACATGTTTCTATCTTTCCATGCTTCCCAAGTATCTTTACCAAAAAAAAAATCATATTTCTTTGAAACTTTAAAGAAATTCTGGATCGTCTTCTAGTCTCATTGAAACGTGTCCCTAAGTAAGTGTACCTTCTTCCTTTCTTCTGATTCTAACCCAGTGTGCCCTGTTACAAGATGATACATGAGTCCTACTTCAGAGGAAAGGGTAGAGATTTCAAGGCATAAAGTAAACTTGAAAAGCCTCATACTTGCTTTCTGCAAGATCGGCAAGCGTAGTGTTATTGTTGCAGCTATAAAATACTCAAGATGCAAATTTATTTCCTTAATTAGTATTTAAGAATACATTGAATCCTTACTGCATATTTTTCAGAAATTGAATTAATATTATATTTTATGGGATACGATGGTACTCAATTTACTTAATGAGTTGAAGTCAGGAAGGAACAAACAGAACATTGTTTTCTCTCCAAACTTCCCCCTTCCAACCCAATTCTGTTCTTAGCTATTGTATGAAATTTTTCCATCAACTTCAGTTATTAAAAGTCTAACCATTCTATGAGCAACTTGTTCTCTTTAAAAGGTCAACATCATGATTAGTAACTCAATACACTTGGTAGATAAATATGATCAACAGATATTGGTCTCTAATGTTTAATAATTGAAATTATCGAGACGTACCTATGACACTTCTACATACTTCTTATTAAATAAACACTTAGTGCAAGTATATAAGGACATAATACACAAATATTTCAAATCCTAATATTTGTAGCAAAATGGAAAACTATACTATTACTACTACTACCTTCCATTTTTAACCATCGCTTATATGGCAATTCTGGTACTGCTAAGTTCCCTACAAATCACCTTATTTAATCCTCATAGGGACCCTGCAAAGTCACTATTGTCACCATTTGAGAGACAAGGAAACTACTCTCCAGAGGAGGTAAGTAACCATACCCAAAACAACACAGAATAAGTAATTACCTTAAGCTCTTAATCAGGTTAGCAAATGGATCAAAATTAGCCAAAGACTATATTAGGATAGTGACTAATTATATATCTTATTTCCTGACCTTTTTTTCCTATATATTATAGTATATCTGTGGATACTGGCGAATATAGTCAGCAAATGGGCCACTCAGGACAATTTTTTAATTGTATAATCTCTGGAAGTATCCAGATACCACACACTTTGAGAGAAGTATGCAAACATAAAATTCATGAAACTTTAAACAAGTAAAATGAACACAAATATTAGAAGACTAATTATTCTGAAGAATTTTTTTAAACAGAAATAGATCTCAGTTGTGTAGATTTTTTATTTTTGGCCTGTAGGGACAGAGAGTTCTGTTTTAACGAGAGCGTTATTTGTTTTCACTGGTACAAATGTGTATTTGTTCAGTTTGCAGATGGCAACCTAAAAATGAGAGATGTAGTCTCAGATATAAGCTCTGACAGGTAAGAGTATAGCAAATTCACTCTGGACTCCAAAAAGGAGATAAACAGTTTGATATGTATAAGGACAGAGATAGACAATCATAATCAAAATATAAAAAATAAAAACAGCTAGAAGAGACATTCAGGGAACAGGTGGGGAAATTTGAATATAATCTTGGGGAAGAAGATGCTAGGAGTATACAGGATCTTTGTAACTGAGCTGACAGAATGCGCAGAGCATCCTGGGAGCCTTTCCTTTCACAGCTGAAGTTCCTTCCGATGCCTCAATGGTTAATGTCAAATGCCCTAATGGAGTCTCAAAGGATGCATTACTTTTTAAAAGATTTTTATTTAACAGAGAGAGAGAGAGCACAAGCAGGGTGGCCTGCAGGCAGAGGGAGAAGCAGGTTCCCCACTGAGCAAGCAGCCAGGTGCAGGACTCTATCCCAGGACCCTGGGATCATGACCTGAGCCAAAGGCAGACGTTTAACAGACTGAGCCACTGAGGCATCTCCAAGTGCATCTTTTCTTCAGAGGATGGGAAGCATCAAATCAGCCCCTGTTTGGTTCCACCAGCAGCACATTGCCTGTAAACACCATAGCGAGTATCTAGTTATGATTTTCTCCACTGAAGTACCCATGAAAGCTACCGCAAGCCAGCCGACCACGTTGTTAGTAAGTGCTGGTGCTGAAATGTGAATTCTGGTCAGCGGCCTGCAGGGATATAAATAACAAGTGGGAGGGCTCAGAAACAAAGCCCTGTGTTCACAGAGGCATTGCTTATGACCTACAGCTTTGGCATAACACATCATTGGAGCAGTGATGCTGAGGAGACCATTTCTTTTCTGGCTGAAGAAAATAAAATAAAAGACTCTCACACCACAGACAAAAAACAAATTCTAGATTATGAATACATACCGGTGAAAAAGCAAAGCTCAAAATTTTAAGATAATATAAGAATATTTTTATGACGCCTTTCAATAGGAAAGAATTTCTTAAACAAGGCAGAGAAAAAAAAAATGTTGGCAATTTTTTAAGCTTCTATGTTAATGTGTCTTGAAACCCATTGTCCAAAAGTCTTACCCTAAACAATTGTCTACAATTAAGATTTTTTAACTTTCCAGGGATGTTCCCAATAGTATAAATATCATTCCAGGGTAATTAATGCCTATTAAAATTTTGATGCTCTAGTTTCTGATACAGTTTAGCGTTTTCATAAAACCAAATATCTGTCCAGTGAATTTACATTAATGTCTTTCATAGAGTGTGCATTTACCGTGAAATACTGACGATACAAACAGAGGGGCAGGAAGGAAAGAAGGGAGATGGTTGGAATAAAAACCAGCAATTACTATTTTTGCCTTTCTTTCTTTTTTTTTTTTTTTCCATGTCTGTGTTGTCTCCTTGAGAAGCCCAGGATGAGATCACTCCTCACATACGTTCCTACTTACTGGTTGGCTTTTGGTGGGTTTATCTGTTTCTAAGTAATTAGCTGGAATGCTGTGGGAATATGAGGGATGTCAGACCTGTCAGTCAGGGGAGCCATGTGGGAGGTCTTAAAGGAACCACTACAATGTGGTGGAGCCTTTCCTTTCTTTTTATACTTAAGAAATTTTGACTGATTTTAAAAATCTGCCAAAGTGTGTTCCGACTGCACGGTTCTGGTCTGGTCTGGAACTGCTGTACAGGGAGAGGGATTTCTCCCTGCGAAAGATCTTGATGTTTGCAAGGTCTTATAATAAGGCACCAACATAGCTCAAACATGGCAGGTGACACACACACACACACACACTTAGAGGCATGCCTCTAGCTGTATTATTATTTTGTATCTTTATGTTTTAAAAGGTATTTGTAGTGTTTTTCCTAAGTTACATGAGTAGAAACTGCATGACTGTTGCCTGTCTGTGAATGCCTTTCCATGAATTACTTTCATCGACTGATCCAGAGAAGGTATTTCGGCCGTAGATTTTTATCGCATCGTCTTCCATCAGTCTTAGCAGTTCTATTTTCCACGTTCAGTGCCAGTATCTAACAAGGATGTCAAGGAGCAGAACACTCCTTCGACACTTGCAAAGTGTAGTTTCACTTGCCATCTGTTTTTTGGCCAGATAAGACAGGTAGTAAATGCATGCTTTGGATCTTTTTGGGGGAGGGCCTTAAAATAAAGGGAAAAAATGAAAAGAAAGGTGCTAATAAGATCAAACATTCTTTTTTGTCATTAACTCCAATTCAGTATATGAAAATTAGAGAAATAACGTTTGTTCTAAAGACCTGAGTTTTGAAGAATCACAGAGACAGAAACATGGTTTTGTGAAGAAGTGGTTTGGAGAAAGGAAAGAGAGTATTGGGAGAAGTTTGGCAAGTCGACTGAAGCAAGGAGGGAACAGCAAGAATCTAGTTAACAGTTCCAGCCAAGCAGAAGTGAACAAATGAAGACGAGAGCTAAGCTAGAGGGAAGGCATCAAAGGACAAGCCGTCCTAATTTAGCGTGCATGTGGCGCACAGCCCTGCTGGGACATCACAGCGTCTCTGGGTATACTGCAGACAGGTGGGTCCCCCTCAGTGGACGTCAGTGTCTTCTTTCTCTCTTGCCACCCCCAGGCCCAGGAGGAAGAGGCTGAAAAGGTTGAGAGACCAATCTTTCCAAAACAGAGAGGAGTGTAAACTCTAGTTGTAAGGGTGCCTAATGGAAAGATTCAAAACTAAAATTGCCTTAAAGATATAAAATGAAGGACGCCTGGGTGGCTCGTTTGGTTAAGTGTCTGCCTTCAGCCCAGGTCATGATCCTGGGATCCTGAGATTGAGTCTGGCCTCAGCTCTCTGTTCAGCAGGGAGCCTGCTTCTCCCTCTGCCTGCCACTCCCCCTGCTTGTGCTCTCTCTCTCTCTGACAAACAGATAAATAAAATCTTAAAACACATACACACAAAGATATAAAACGATTTAAATAATTTGCCTGTCAAAAGCATTTATTGCCTTAAACTTTTAGAAGAAAATGCATTTATTCATTGAACAAAATTTCTAATCAACAACGACAAAAAAATGCCTCATCCTCGATCAATGAGAGAAACACAATTTTGTGGGGAACACGTATCCTTGATATGTTACTACAACTACTGGTTATTGAAATTGTGCTCTGTCTGTGTATGTGTGTGCGTGTGTATAATTTTCAGCATTTATATGAATCAAAATTCAGCAAGTCAAACCATGTACAAAGAATGAAAGACAGAACAGTGGCTACAGAAAACAACAAATATTCTCAAACCTGGTAATGTCTTCTCTATACACTATAGCACAATTAGATAAATACCAAAAAAGACTTAACATTTTTAAGTTACAATGTGTCTTTAATCTCAAACACTATATGCTCCCTTCACTTCCTAAAATATGGTTATACTTTCTCACCTTTATAAATTTTTCTACAAAGAAATAAAAAATTATATAAAATAAGTTGAGCTTTGAGAAACAGAGTGTATATGAGAAGTCACAATACTATGCCAACCACTTAAGTAGCTAAATGTAATCACATACAGTAATTTTAAAGAGCAAATTAATGTTGACAGTCTCACGCATCATTTTGTCAAGAAGGTAAATCATACAAATTGCTCATATAAACAACATAATCAGTCTCAACATTATTAAAATTCTAGAGTTACGATATTTGGTATTTTATCAAAACCTGAGATACTGCCTTCTCACTACATTTTCAACAACCACTGTGTTAACAAAAATTAGGGGCGCCTGGGTGGCTCAGTCGTTAAGCGTCTGCCTTCGGCTCAGGGCGTGATCATGGAGTCCTGGGATCGAGCCCCACATCAGGCTTCTCTGCTGAGAGCCTGCTTCTTCCTCTCGCACTCACCCTGCCTGTGTTCCTTCTCTCACTGGCTGTCTCTCACTGTCAAATAAATAAATAAAATCTTTAAAAAAAATTAGTATTCACTGGGCACTGTTACCATCTTAAATAAATTTATTCATTATAAATTCAATATAAATATATTGTTAAACTAAAGGATATTGATGTCTATTATGGTAGGGGAAAATCCTCTTATAAAAAGCTACTGGTGGTGTATTCTGAATGTGTATGAAATAACGCCAGGTCAAGTAAAATGTGCTTGTATATGTCCTCATAAGAAATGTTATTTTCTTCAATCTTGCACAACCAAAAAGTGATATGTTCACTTTAAAACACAACCTATATATAACTTTTTAGAAACACTAAAATTTCTATTCATTGCACCAATATAACAGAATTTTTCAGTGAGTATGAGTATCAAAATATGGACAATAAATAATTTATTGACTGCCCAATAGTGGCCTCGATTGTTTTTTTTAATTCTGTTCAGTCTTTTGACCAAGATTCTACTGGATAGTAAAATAAGCATTAAGTAAAGCACATTTTTGAGGCATAAGATTTAGCAGAAGAAGTTCTTAATAAATACAAGATGTGTCAATATAAAATTTCAAACAGCCACTTAGTAACTCAGGCAAAAACATCCAATGGAAGCCTCTTTAAATGCTGATGGAAATCTAGAATTTGAGTGGATTTTTTTTTTTTTTTTGAGGAGGGGACCAGGATAGGGTGAGGAAAATAAACTTCAAAGTCCCCAATTTACATTTGGTGGCAAAATAATTTGTGCTTTAATAAAAATTTTCAAAGAAAGCAATTATTTGAACTCAAAGTATTATTTTCCTTCTTAAATTGTTTTCACTTAAAATGTTAAGATTTTCCTCTTCTAAGAAGTCAAATGAAGAGCAAGTACAGCTGTTTTTTCTTTGAACATGGGAACAGCTTTTACAGTAGTTATAAGTTTGATCATATCCAGAGACAGACTCTCCCAAGGGAAGATTTATCAACCAAGTCAGCATCCAGCACAAATATTCACAAACAGTTGTTGAAACAGTTGTTTATCAATAATATCAAATGACATTTGCTCTGTCCCTTGTAATGGGAGGAGGGGGAGCAGGAGATTTTCAGTCTCATTTCTTTCCTTACATACTTTGCATATTTGGCTCCTAGGCTCACTTATGCTAATCAAGAGAAAACAGGAAAGCTACAGAGAACATATTGATTACATTGGAAATGGCTGGTGGTTACTGGAGGAAAAAATAGAACAGGATGAGTCAGGGACGTGAAGAAACAGAGACAAAAACAGTATGGGTCGTGTTGGGGTGGAGGCTGGGAAAATTGCACTCAAAGAGAAGAGAGAATACAGAGGGAAATGATCTTGCATACAGGAAGTTGAGAGCAGGAAAGAAGAGTTTAAACCATGTCAGTAGGTATCGTACATGTAACCCATTGTGGCAAGTTCTTGAAACCCTTAGCTTTTCCCTTATTTTGTCTGCCAAAGCCATCTGCAGAGACTCTCCCCAGGCTGGATTTGTTTGATCACCTTTCACGAAGGGCTTTGGCCTCTTCCAACATGGCCCCGATCCATTCCCTTCCCCCATTTTATGCTCCCTGTTCTGCACGGAATTGTATCCTCCCAAAATTCATATGTACCTCAGAATGTGACTGTATTTGAAGATAGGATCTTTGAAGAGTTAATTAAGGTTATATGAAGTCATGTGAGTAGGCCCTAATTCAGTGTAACTGGTGTCCTTATAGGAAAAGGAAATTAATACACAAACTCGAAGGAAGACCATGTGAAGACACGGGAAAAAAGACGGCTATCCCCAAGCCAAGAAGAGAGGACTCAAACCCTGCCAAACCTGGATTTTGTTTTTCCAGCCTCCAGGACTCTGAGGAAATTCATTTCTGTTATTTAAGTCACCCATTCTGTGGTGGTGTTACGGCAGCCTAAACAAGCTGATCCACACTCACTCCATTAAAATCTATTCTCCCCTGCTCCAGTCTTTTCAGTTTGGCCCTCTTCTTTCTCGTCTGCACTGCCCAAAATATCCAAGGTTTTCCGGACCGATGCTCCATCAGTAGGTTCACACAGACTACCCAGGAATCTGAACTCACCTGAGCGCCAGTTACCAAGATAAGGCAGAAACTGATGTAGGACTGTGAATATGTCGGGAAGAGAAAGCCTGCTGTAAGGGCAGGAGGAAGAGTAGGCCATCAAGTTCACTTTGGAGAATCACCTCAGCCAGGAGGGTGGGATAGAAGGTACTCGAGAGATGGAAGACAGTTTCAGCTCTGAGGTGAGAAAAAGAGTAAGAAACAGTGTGATTAATTGAGCCATCCTTTGAGTCTGAGTGCTGAATTAAATGTCTGTATGCTTTAGGGCATTTAACCACCCTTAGTGACCCTAGGGGATGGCTATTAGTTCTGTCTTCTATTTACTGATGAGAAATGGATTCAGAGAGGTTAAGCATCTTACCCAAGGTCTTAACAGAAAAGGAGTGGGTAAGCCATGCAGCAGCCTTGATGTGCCTTCCTCCAGATTCTGGGCCCACCATCACTATACTCCATCGAAATGTTCCAAGGCCGATGAATTAAGGACAATGAAATTCCTGAAACTAATAAAGGTGCGGAGCCAAGGCCTGGTGCTGGTGTGGCTCTTCATCCAGGATAGAGAATGGAACTTCTGGAAGATGCAAAGGGAAAAGGAAGCATACAAAATGACACAGAAGACCAGATGAAATTGGTGGAGCAGACTTCCATGAAGCCACTCTTTTCTCCTATCGTTCTTCTATTCCCCACAGAATTGTAGGACTTCATTCTGATTCCAAATACATGAAAACATGCTTATTTGATTAGCCGCTAAATGACTCCCTGTCTTACAACCCTGGATGGTCATCCTCACCCAACTTTGTATTTAACATGTCCCAAGAATATTCACACTAAGCAGCCACCGGCTGACCACATGGTACCCTCATCCAGAAGATAACTTTCAACTTGCACAAATGGGTTTTTCACTTGCTGACTCAACCCCTGCTGACATCTCGACATGTCTGAGGCTTCTATCTTATGGCAATAGCACATTCCACCAGGCAAAATGTGTCTTCATAAAACACAACAATCATGGTGAATTAATCTCCAGAATTTGCTTAATAGTTATTAGGGCCATGAGATTTTCTATTCCAAGAAGCAATTCAGCCAAATTAACTGCTTGCCTAGAATTTCAGGAAAATTCAAACAAAAGGAAGTTCAGATGAGAAAATACCCAGAAGAGATCACAACTACACAACATTGCCCAATTTTGAGTATTTGAACCCTAATTATTCAATAATTTCTTTTGTGTGCCCCGCTTCCTGCAAACCAGTGTTGCTTAAATACATTTTCTGTGTGTATGAATAGGATTTTGCAAGATGTTTATGAATTCAAAGACTTCACTGAAGACTAAAAGCCCCTGTCCTAGACACTCCTCTTGTGGAGTCCATAAATCAAATGGCTGCAGCTTTCCTACATCTTCCAGATGCAGCTACAAATATTTTTAGTTGGCACAATAGCAAAAATGAAATACTCACATTCAGGTTTTAAATGCCATCCCTAAAGCTCTTGCACACGGGAGTTTGAAGTATGTTTAAAAACTAGAATTTTAACTTCTCCCATTCTAATTTCCCTCTTCTATAACATCATTTGAAGCATAATGGTTTTAGGTCAAACAAACAAAGAAAAAGTAGCTTCATTACAAGTTTTTGCGCACTTAGGATTAAGTTACAAAATGTGTTTTTCATCATCACTTAATTATATATATAGGTGAGATATGTAAGTGATTTCAATCATATTACTTTATTGATTATTTCAAATTTTAAAAGAATATTATTTTGGACACTTGTCAGCCAGGCTATTAGTATACTATTCTCTGCAAAGTATCACTGAAATTACGTTTTTCTATTCTGATGATTAAACTTTGATGCCTAAAGAAATGTATATTTGTCGTACTGATTAGAGTTATGAATTTCAGGACCTTAACACCCAGTTTTAACATTATGGAAAATATATCTCCCATATGCTAAATTGCTACCATTATCAATATAATATGACATACATATTACATGCAAGTATTAGTGTACTTTTGCATATAAGTATATATACACACATATATACACACTAATACTTATACACATAAGTCTAATATTTATTACACATGTAATATGACTCCTTTAGCTCTTGAATAGCTTATTTCTGTTTTTGTCATTCTTAGTGACAGGTTTTACATCCAAAAAGATTTTATGCCTTGATGGAATGATGTCTAGCCATTAGTCATGATGACTCTAGCAATTCATAGATTAGCCATAGTAATTAGAAACATGCATCTTTATGGAAAAAAGTAAATATGACTAATTTTATTTCAACTTTTTACTTATGATATTACCCATTTAAACCATTTTGTGTAAGATCATTCTAGTACCTCTATTGAAAAGAGGTACCATTTCATCACTATTCTATAAAAAAACTTTTCAGTGTTTAGAGGAATTTCCAAAGTGATGATGATGATGATGATGATGATGATGATGATGATGATAAATCAATAAATTCAAAGTTGGGGCACCTGGGCAGCTCAGTTGGTTTAGCCTCTGATTTCAGCTCAGGTCATGATCCCAGGGTCCTGGGATGAGCCCAGCGGGGGGCAGGCTCTGTGCTTAGCAGGGAGTCTGCTTCTCCCCTTCTCTCTCCCTCTGGCCCTCTCCCCGCTTGTGCTCTCCCTCTCTCAAATAAATAAAATCTTTTAAAAAAATGTTTAAGAATAAAAATAAATTCAACAAAAAAGGCATATTTCCAGCTGGACAACTTCTATGGAACAAAACTGGCTTTGTACATCAAGCTAAAATGAAATATATATATATTTTAAAATATTTTGGTCAATTAGCTTCAGCGGTTTTCTATTTTTCTTTTATTTTCCGTGCGTGAGCTAACACCATAGTTCTCTTTCATCATCTTTTCAAAAGATAAAAGATGACCCAATGCATAAATTTAAAGTATAGATACGGGGCTGATATACAAGTTCAGCTACAACATGAAAAGTGCAGTAATCAAAGCCCCCATCGGACCACCAGGCAGGTCCCCCTTGATATGAGCACGTGCTGAGATGCAGCTCGGACTCCCCCAGTTCCCAGTAAGGTAACCAGTCCCGGTCCACTGGCCCTCCATCTACAGAAAAATCCCCAGAGCCCACTTGCTACTCCGGCCGTCCCCTCCCTCATTCTTCTCCCCCTCCTTCTGGGCCCTAATCTAGAGAGGCCAGATGCTTTCCTAGATCACTCCGGAGCTGTGGGAAACTGAGCAGGAACTCTGCCCTCTTATGTGTAAGTCACGAAGTCACAGAAATGGGGCAGGGCCTTTTCAGCGCTCTGTCCCTCTCTTTACCTGAAGAGTGAGACACAAGGCCTTTCTGCTCTCGAGCTTAAGTCTCAAAGGGAGTTCTCTCCTGGTCAGCCCTGGACTCATTGCCACGGGCCACGAGTGGGGAGAAGGTGCAGGGCTGCCCTGCATGTAATTTGCCAAGCTCCTCTCCGCGCTCCTCCCTCCCTCCCAGCCCCAGCGGAAGAGGCAGAGAAACCTGTTCAGATTGAACTTCCTCAAAGCTTCTAGTTTTAATTTCCAAATTTAAATTTCCAGGTGTTCAAAAAGAGATGTATCCTGGTTTCAAGAATCTCTTTCAAAACTCACAAAGGCAGTGAATGTGGGGCTCTACTTACTTGGGGGAAGGGAGGAGCCAAGGCATATAAATTTAGTAATGTAAAGGAAACAAAATCTCTCTAACAGCTCAGAATGATTGTCCTGCTACAGCGGTTTTCTGAGATTCATAAATATAAAAAAAGTTTATTCAATCTTGAATCAAGTTTAACTTAAATATATTTAAAGCATTAAAAGATGTGAAATTTTTCCTTTGTAAGTGGCTTTTTGATTTTGCTTACTTTCCTCATTGTGACTTATGACCATTAATGCAGCTATGCTTTTATATCTTTGTACAAGACAATCTGTGTCTTGTTAGGTATTTACTCAAGAAATAAATAAAAGAAAGAAATAAAAGAATTTCAGAATGTCCAAAATAATTAAAAATATTAGGATAAATTTTATTATTACAGAAAGGCTAAAACTCCTAAAAGAACCTATATTTACATTATATAACATATAGTCATTTCAAAACAGGAAATGCAGATATATTTTATTATATAGAATGTCTTTTGGTTTCCCCCATTTTATTATAATTACCAGTGTTGGGTCTACAAATACCACGTTGATCCATTAAGTTGCTTTAAAAGTTAATTAATTTGGGGAGCCTGGGTGGCTCAGTCGTTAAGCGTCTGCCTTCGGCTCGGGGCGTGATCGTGGAGTCCTGGGATCGAGCCCCACATCAGGCTCCTCTGCTGGGAGCCTGCTTCTTCCTCTCCCACTCCCCCTGCTTGTGTTCCCTCTCTCGCAGCTGTCTCTCTCTGTCAAATAAATAAATAAAATCTTAAAAAAAAAGTTAATTAATTAAAAAAATCCAGCCAAACCAATTGTAAGTCAAAAGCATCTCTCATCTCCATTGACTTTAGTTCACTGACACCTCAAATATATAAAAGTATCTAAGTATTTTTGCTTTGATTCAGAATCCTGTATCTTTTTTTTCAACGACGCATGTTGGCTTGATAACAGTAGTAGAATAAGATTTTAGAAATGTGTTATATAATATGCCAGGTCCTAAGTCTTACTTGGCAATCTCATCTTTACATGTTACTTCTCAGGTTTTTCATTAGTCACACTGCTTCACATTTTAAAAATGGGATGTGGGGATGCCTGGGTGGCTCACTCAGTTAAGATTAAGCATCTGCCTTCGGCTCAGGTCATGATCCCAGGGTCCTAGTATCAAGACCCGCACCACACCGGGCTCCTTGCTCAGTGGGGAGCCTGCTTCTCCCTCTCTCTGCTTGCTGCTACCCCTGCTTGTGTTCGCACTCTCGCTCTCTCTCTCTCTCTCTGACAAATAAATAAAATTAAAAAAAATAAAAATGGGATGGGTATGCAAAGACAGCAAAAGGGAAAAAAGCAAGAAAAAAAAGAAAGGAAAGGAATTAGAAAGAAGAAAAAGTATTTTTATTTGGTCCCTGATACGTTGAATGATAAAAGTTAACCATTTCTATATCTTTCGGTTCATCCTCCTTTTCTGCACCTACCCAGAGGCTTGCTTCTTCATCTTTGAAAGAAGGGGTGACAGAGAGGATCTAGGATTCCAGAAAAAGGTAATCCAATCTACTGACAAACCACAGGTCAAAGAAAACAGTCAATATCATAATAAAAAATCAAAACATTTACCAAAAATGTAATTGTTTACTTGTAAGATATGTTAAATGTCTCAGTGCTAAGAAATATCCCAGAGCAGATATAACTTATTATCCAACAAAGAAACATCCATAGAAAGTCTGGCTTAATTCTCATTTAAACTTGCTAAATATAGGGGCACCTGGGTGGCACAGCGGTTAAGCGTCTGCCTTCAGCTCAGGGCGTGATCCCGGCGTTATGGGATCGCCCCACATCAGGCTCCTCCGCTGTGAGCCTGCTTCTTCCTCTCCCACTCCCCCTGCTTGTTGTTCCCTCTCTCACTGGCTGTCTCTATCTCTGTCAAATAAATAAATAAAATCTTTAAAAAAAAAAAAAAACTTGCTAAATATAAAGATTGATCCTATACCTAAATGCTTCCCCAAATGTTCTTAAATTCACAAAATCATTTAGTTGTTATTTGTTATGGACTATTGATACTGTCATAACTTTCTGACAGTAATAGCAGAGACATGGTTGGTCTTTTTGTTAGTTCTTGAAAGACGTTAGCGGTGATCTTTCTACTCTATCTAGGCAACAAATACGTGTTGGTCACCTACTAAAGTGACAAATTCTGTAGGAGGATATCAAAATATACAGCCATCAGAAAACAGGTAAAGAAAATAAGCTGTACGTGATCATTACAAAGGAGAAACTGAATAAAGGTCAGTAAAGACAAAATTTTACATGAGCTCAAAAGAAGGACACATAAATTTTGCCTACAGGGCATCGAGATGATTTTTAAATGCAGGTGGCAGTTCATGGGCTCTCGTGATGGCCAGCATGTGAGTCAGTGGAGCAAAGCAGGCCATTTCCAGCACAGAGAACTGCAGAGTAGGGAGAGTGAATGTGAAACTATTCCTCTAGAAAACACAAAATGTCCTAAATCACAAAATCCTAAAATGCTGACAAATCCTGCAAAGACCGTGGCAAGGGAGGTCCTTCTTAAAACACAAATTAAGTATGTAAATACCCAGCCTCAATCAGTCAAAATAAAAGCTAGTAAAATATAAACTTTTTCTAAGTTTCTGAGAAATAATTCATGTTCATCTTAATATGAACACAATAAAATGGACTAAGGTCAGTAGACCCAGTTCTGATTTGAATTCTGCCATCCATTTGCTGAGTGACTCAAGGAAAGTTACTTGACTCTCTGGGTCTCACCCGGACAGGGAAGATCACGAAACCTGCCCCCACAGCTTCGTCTCCCAACAAAATGAACCTGTGTCCTCCTCCATCAAACATGTGAAGGCCCATCGTGACCACCTCCCAGGGTTCTGGATTGGCATTTTAGCTAAAGTTTTGTTGCCCTCTATAAAAAGGGGCCACCAGACCCCCAAACCACAGCAGGAGAACTGTGTGTGTTTCCTACTTCTTTGCAGCCCTGAGAAAACAAAGGATTCATTTCATTTCAGCCATCAATGAATTATGAATTAGTGTGCAGGATTGATGTGTGTTATGCAACATGAGGGGCACATCTGGAACACTTCCTTACTCTGCATCACATTTCAAAAAGTATTTTTTAAATCATCATGTAATATAGTAGGCATGAAATTATTTGAATAATGCAAAGCACTATCTAGCTAGATGTTATTACTAACTTATAGAATCCTTCAAAGAAGAAAAACCTCTCTCTTTAAAGACTAAAAAATGCAAGTATAAAAATGCTGCATCATTGGCTCAATAATAAAAATAGAATCATCTGATAATGAGAAATTAATGTGCACAGGATGGCCACATACTACTCTTAATTAAACGAATGGCACGATTGTTTCTCATTGAATATTTACTCTTTGTGTCATTGTGGATATTAACAAAGAAAGTTTTCTAAACCCTTTTTTCTCCTTTGCTTATTTAATCTCCATGCTTTCATTAGTTGAATTTTTGAAGGAAAAAAACAATAGCCCCACCTCGTTTGGACACATAGATCCGAGGTTTCACTACCAGATCCTGTGGTAACAGGGATGTGAATTTCCCTCCCCCAAACACCCATCTCTCCTAACTTCTCCAAACACCACCATTGCCGGCCAGCTCTTCATCAGCTGGACGCTGTGACAGAAGACAATGTGCAGCATCCTCCGTTCTCCCACATCTGCTTGGTCTCTCACATATTTAACTAAGCTTTCATCTCTGACGTGCAAAGATAATTATTTCCAGAAGTCACCGAAAAGAGCAGGACCACTGGAGGACACGGGTGCTGGGGATTTCCTTGACTTTCAACAGTAAGAAAAGGTGAAAATCTCTACCAAGAAGGATTTGTGAGAGTCTCCAGGAAGGATGGGTTTCACAGTTCGGTTTTTGTGTTAGAGAAGGGGAAATCTACTGCACGTCAGAGAATGCACGAGGGCTGGAGCCATACTGTGCTCCAGTCATTGCAGGGGTGCAGGGAGCCCTGTGGATGCCCAGAGGGTAGTACAGCCTCAGGACTGAAAAGATGGGAGCGGTGAGGTTCTGGTTTGGGCAGAGAGCTGCCCACAAGTCCCACAGGAATGAGAAAAGGTGACTTTAACAAAGAAATGTTAAACATTCCCATAAGCAATGTTAAGATCTAATTATTCTGCTAAAACATATCACATGATTATTGGATATCTTTATTATTTAAGCAAATAACCATAGTTCTTGATGGGCTTAGGATTTTGCAGGTGCTGTTAATTTTGTTCCTGTCGCAACCTAACATTCAGAAATTGCCTATTTTCTTCTTTTTACCCATTCTAGGTGACCTAGTGATGAAAAGATGAAAAAAAAAAAAACTGTGAGTTCTTCATTTGTTTGCAACAAATAATGAGAATTATATCCAACTCAATCAAGACGGGGGAAAAATTCATAAATAACAGGGACATACTTGATGTTATCTTTTTAAAAATCATAAATTATAAAAGTTAAAACATTGATTTTGGGGTTTTTTTTTCAAGTTTTTATTTAAATTCTAGTTAGTTAACCTATAGGGTAATATTGGTCTCAGGACTGGAATTTAGAGATTCATCACCTACATATAACACCCAGTGCTCATCACAAGTGCCCTCCTTAATCCCCATCACCCATTTAACCCATCCCCTCCCCTCCCCTCCAGCAACCCTCAGTTTGTTCTCTACCGTTAAGAGTTTCTCATGGTTTGCCTCTTTCCCTCCCCTTCCCCTAGGTTAATCTGTTTTGTTTCTTAAATTTCACATAGGAGTGAAATCATACGATATTTGTCTTTATCTGACTGACTTCTTTCCCTTAGCGTAATACATTATAGTTCCATCCACGTCATTGCAAATGGCAAAATGTCATTTATTTTGATGGCTGAGTAATATTCCATTGGATATATATTCCACCTCTTGTTTATCCAATTCATCAGTTGATGGACATTTGGGCTCTTTCCACAATTTGTCTATCATTGCTGTATAAATAATGCCATATAAAATAATGCTGCGATAAACATCAGGGTGCGGGTGCCCCTTCAAATCAGTATTTTTGTATCCTTTGTGTAAATAACTAGTAGTGTAATTGCTGGGTCATAGGGTAGCTCTATTTTTAACTTTTTGAGGAACCTCAAAACTCTTTTCCAGAGTGGCTGCACCAGCTTGCATTCCCACCAACAGTGTAAGAGAAAGGGGACTTTTCTCCACATCCTCGCCAACACTTGTTGTTTCTTGTGCTGCCAATTTTAGCCACTCTGCCGGGTGCGAGGTGGTATCTCATTAGGGTTTTGATTAGTATTTCCGTGACGCTGAGTGATGCTGAGCATCTTTTCATGTGTCTGTTGGCCATCTGGACGTCTTCTTTGGAGAAATGTCTATTCATGTCTTCTGTCTTTTTCTTAACTGGGTTATTTGTTTTTTGGGGTGTTGAGTTTGATAATAGAACAATTGATTTTGAAGATGATGTACTTACATCAATATTTCACCATTTTCATCATGCTAATCATTGCTCTGTGAAGATTACCATTACAATAATTTATTTAATGCATATTATATGCTGAACATTGTGCTAAGAGCTTTACTTGCGTTATCTTTTATCTTTTTAAACTTTTAGTTATGGAAGTTTTCAATATATATAAAAATAAAACAGTACAATGAACCCCATGCACCTCACAACTGTCCTCTACAATTATAAACTCGTGGCCAATCTGCTTATTTCCACACCCAACACCGTCTGAGTCCTCATAGCTGTACTATTTTGAATACATCCTAAACTTTATATGATTTCATCCATAAATATTTCACTATACATTGTCTAAAAGATAAGGATTTTTTAAAGCAGCATTTTTTAAATAATATTCAAGACAACCTTTTGAAGTTCATCCCATCAATACCCCATTTCCCAGATGAGAACACCATGAGTTTTGAGAAGTAGAGCATCTTGTCCCAAGCGCCCTGATAGTGCGTGGCCTCCTACAGATTCAAATATAGCTCAGTCTGAACCCAAAGTGGGAGCTCCCATTGGCTCTCTCATGTAAGGTAATTTCATGCTCTAGAATTGTGTTTTAATGTCTCAATACTGACTGGTACTTTACAGTGACTACAACAACGACACAGAAGTGTTCTTCAACACTTCGAGAATGGAGAATTTTACTCAGGGCACTAGATAACATGAATTTCAAAAAACTGAAGTGGTCACAGAAGTCACTTTATGGCTCTTTCTCTATTATCTTAAGTTCACCAAAACTCATGACTTAGAGATACAGACTCCTGAGAGTCCGGCTATAACATGAGAACAGCATCTGGTCATTGGTGCTTTGAGGTGCTAAAGGCAGAGAGAGCTACAGCCAGCCCTGACACACAGCCAGGCAAGCCAGGGAGAAGGCTGACCATGACATGGGTAAGTCCTGAGAGGTAATAGTTGCTACAACTTAACATTTCTCCACAGCACCATGCACTGTCTAGTGAGGGGCAGACAACACGTAGGTGCCTCCAGCTGGTGACACTTTCAGTGGTTGTTTTTAATGTTGCCATTCCACACGGTTCCTTATTTCAATATAATATGCCTTTTAAAATAATTTTTTTCATTGCCTAAATACTTTTCTCTAAGGTGAGTTGCTTTGTCACCATACTACTTGTCAAGCCGGCACAGAAGAACTTTCAGGTTCAGCAACAATGAATAATAACAACTATTACATAACATGGGATTTCTCAGTTGAAATAGAGTTCTATAATCACAGCAATTTCCATGCAAATTATCCTAGACACTATTCTGGCCTAGACAAAGCTGACCTGCAGTTTACAGTTGCCAGATCACACAGACGTAGGCGTCCTAGAGGCAGGCCCTTGGAAGAGTCAAGGATTCAGCAAAAAGAGTAGTTTGCCTGGGGATGTGATGATGTCTGAGGAGGCTGACCTGAAAGGGAAAAAAAAAAAAGTGAAAAATCTTTGCTTGGGATTTCTAACAGTAAATTGACATCCTTTCTACATTACACAGAATTTCTTCCCTCTCAGCACTTTTGGACCTTACACAAACAAGTCAAAAATACATGGTGACTTTCCATTTTCCATTTGGTTCATTAGCTTACTTTTTTAAGGATTTGATTCCATAAACGAGCAGTATATGTGTACACAGTAGATACAAATATGGGTAAGTCAGTCTTGCCGTTACAATCTGGTAGAGAGAAGTATGCTGATAACTGTGACACATTGTGGTATTAAGATGTTTCTCCTATGAGAGGGAAGAAAATGTAAGTAAAGTTCTACTGGGTTGGAGATGAGAGCCCAAAGGCAGGATTGGAATTATTCAACTGGAAGGGAATAAAAAATCATGGTGTCTGGGCATTAGACCTTAGGATTCCTCCTATCTGCTTGTTTCATTCCTACTATTGCTAAGTCTCAAACAAAGTGTCACCTTTTCCAGGAATCTTTCCATGACTCCCTCCCCAAAACTGAATTCTTAGTATTCCCATATTTCTATTAATGCCTTTCTTGGTGATTCTAAAATGATGCTTCTAAATCACAGTATCTCACTATTACAGGGGTTCTTTGAACTTAAGGCCATTGATTTATTCATCTTTGTATCACTTTTACAATCCTGGCATGCAGTAGGTGCTCAAAGCTTGGTTAAATCAATGAATAATGCTAAGTAAGATGTACTACACGTCAAAGGAGAGGTAATATTAGAGGTATAGATTGGGAAATCACCAGCATAAGCATACTGGTTGTAGAATTTAAAGCGGATGAGCTCCCCAAGGGATGTGGTACAGAGGGAAAAGAGATGAGCTTTTGGTGGACAATCTTCCCAAAGCGGCCTATTTTTATTAATACTACCCACTTCCTGCTTTCAGTCTTCTGTACCCCCACTTGGATTTTCTTTCTTTCTTTGATTTTTAAGACATTACATAATTTTTTAACTTATGTATTATATTTATTGTTGCCTAACTCCCCTTGTTAGAATGCAAATTCATGAAAGTTGGGAACTTTGGCCCTAAACACTTAGAACACAGTAAGCACTCAATAAATATTTGTTGAATTAATGAATACCTATGTATATTTAGGACTGTAAATAGTGAAGAAGAGAAATGCCAGAAAGAGTAATCATAACATGGGAAGATAAACACAAGATCACTCTATATGGTAGAAAGAACAAAAGAAGAAAATAAATAAGTAATGAGTAGGTAGGAATTGACATAGCCGTTAAGAGTTTTAGGAAGGACTTCTCAAACTCAATACGCGAGAAACAAATAAATAAATCATAAAATGGGCAGAAGATATGAACAGACAAAGTCAAGCAGAGAAAGACAATTATATGATTTCTCTCATCTATGGAACATAAGAACTAGGAAGATCGGTAGGGGAAGAAAGGGATAAAGAAAGGGGGGTAATCAGAAGGGGGAGTGAAGCATGGGAGACTATGGACTCTGAGAAACAAACTGAGGGCTTCAAAGGGGAGGGAGGTGGGGAAATGGGATAGACCGGTGATGGGTAGTAAGGAGGGCACGTATTGCATGGTGCACTGGGTGTTACACGCAACTAATGAATCATCGAGACTTGCATCAGAAACCAGGGATGTACTGTATGGTGACTAACATAATGTAATAAAAAAACAAAAAAACAAAAAAAAAGAGTTTTAGGAAGGAGTCTGTGAAGAGATTTTTGGATTGAGTAAATCCAGATCGTTGATAATGACAGAACAATTGCAGTGGTGATGAGTGAAGAAATCAGATAGCAAAAGGTTGCAAATGCAGCCAACGTTGAGAGAGGGAAGGGCATCTAGCATAGGCCACCCTCTTAAGCAATTCAGTGGTGAATAGCAAGAGCAGAAAAAAAAGAAGTCTGAGGTAGTAACAGGAATTTAAAAATTGTGCATAGTTTTAAAACAAGGGACAAATGACCATTTCGTAGAATGCAGGGGGAAATGCTAAAAATTAAGAGATAGAAGATGTAAAATAATATTGGAAAAAAAACCCAGAGGAAGCAGACGGTGATGATATCAAGACCATAGGTAAGTTTAACCACGCCAAGTAGTCAGCAAACATTTTCCTCCAAAACATAATCAGAAGGATAGGCAAGTTCTCTACCGAAAGATTATTTAAGGGGAGTAACGAAAATGCAAAGTAGTCCATGTTGTATGGTGCAGTTTTCTGTGCATAAATAAAGCTGTATCAGCTCATGTTCATACACACGAATTCTGTCCATGCACGAGTATTATACAATATTGATCATGAGCCTAGATCACAACATTTAACTACTTTCTACCTGTACGGATGCCAAAGATGCAATACAGCAAAATCGTTTGTTCAAAAGTATTTGTGAGCTATCTACTATGGGCCCATCCCCGTTCTAGGCACTGGGGCTACGGCAGTGTACAATATAGACAAAACTCTTTGCTAGAGGAGAGAAACAATAAACAAGTAAATTATATATATATGATAACTTTAGATAATGATGCGTGCTTAGAAGAAAAACACAGAAGAAAATGAAGAGGAGGTGGAGGAAAGGGAAGAAGAGGAGGAGGGGAGAAGGGGGAGGGGGAGAAGTGAGAAAGGGAGGAGGGGGAGGAACAAGGAGAGGAAGAGAAAGAAGAGGAGAGAAGGAGGAAGAAGAAGAAGGGGAAGGGGGAGGGGAGAGGAAGGAGGAGGAAGAAGAAGAAGGAAGAGGAAGAGAAGGAGAAGAAGGAGGAGAAGAGAAACAAATCAGTAAGGTAAGGTGATAGGAAGGGTAGTGTCAAGAACTGCAAAGAGTCTAAGAATTTACCCTATTTGCAAGCTAACAATTAACCTGCAATAGTTTCCTGGATGCTAGCAGAAGATACAAGACCCCTGGGTCAGAGACAAAGGACTCTACTACTCAGAGTAAGCAGTAGCCAGAGTATCAACTTGCACATTTCCTCATAGATGAATTCCCACAGCGTGATTAGAAGGCTGCCAGATAATGCCTGCACATGTACAGGGTTACATTATAGGAAAGGAACCCTGAGCTTAGGGAAGCCAAATCTTTTAAAACAGACAGTGAGCCTGCCTGATCTTTTCTCCAGAGGGAGCATTACCTTTTTTATATTGGAAGCAATTTTGCCTTTTGTTTTTGTTTTTATTTCACAAGGCAAAACTCTTTCTATATTCCAGGGATATTAACCATACAAAAATTCTTAAAAAGATTGTCCAGAATAAACAGCTATCAGTATTTGACTCACAGGATGTACAGAAATGTGAGAGACACATGGAGAGTTGTCTCCCAGCAATATCACTCCTCATTTCTACCAAATATGTTCAACCAATTTCATACAGCATTTTTATTAAGGCTTCTGCCAACATAATGCCAAGAAACAAGATGAGGCCAATCTTAATTTTAACCATGATACACAGGGTCCAAAACCTAAACATATGAACAAATCTCATAAGCCATCAGTGTCTACCAAGAAAGTCAGGTGATTTTTTTCCTAAAGAGTTTTTGGCCTCTCAACTTCGCTCAAGGAATCAATCCAGGTACAAAGAGAAGTCTAAGGGCAGTCCTACCTTGTATAACCACCTTGATCAATGAGTTGAGGCTAGCCTGCATGACTTCCAGGACCAAGGTGGTGTCATTAATCACTTTTGCTAAAGTTAAGCACCAACTTTCATACCATCTTTTCTAAATGGGTGATTCCCAATGTAGAGATAACTTCAGTTATAAGTCCGTTATTCCTCCAGAATACTTTCCAAGAAAAAATAGTCTCAGGTGGAGAGATCCTTCACTGTAATCTGAGGGCTAAGTAATCTACTGATGGTGTTTCTGTAAACCCATGATGGTCGTTTATGATCATCCTGATGATGCAACTTACCATTTTAGGGAAAAAGAAGCAAGTTAATGCCTGGCTTCTACACAATGAGTATAGCTCTCAGTGGTGCATGTGGTGCCCCTGGAAAGGAAGTGCTGCTGGCAATTGTTAAAGGTCTCCAAGTGGGATCTACATGAGTGACAAAGCACAGAATGATAGTGCCTCCAAGTCAGCCTTCCAACATGGAGGGCATGTAGATAAAGTGACAGGAAAAGACAGAAGTTAGAATAAAGTCCTGAAAAAATGTGATATTGGAAGAAGCTTTGTGGATATCTGGAGTTGAATCATTCTCTTTTATTCATACAAAAGCACAGTGAATAAAACATCACTAAAGAATACTTGACCAAGTAGTAGGAAACTTCAATTAGAAGGCCAGCCTTCCTCCTGACTATTATGTAAATACAGTAAAATCAACTGGAATTGTGTGTTCTCAATCTTGTCTACAACATCAAGGGATTAGACAAAGACCTTTCTGCCTCTGTGATTCCATGTTGATCTATACCTGTGTGGAAGAGTCAATCTTTGGATCCTTAAGATCAATAACATTCTGTACTTGAGAATCAAGACTCTAAAATCACTCCCTTGGATAAAATGACTAATTCTCACCACCGCCACCTCATCAAGGGTTGTCATCCCATACTGATTTATTACTTCTCATAGTACTTATATCGATCTGAAAAAATATTTTTTTTATTATTTCTCTTAGTAGAACGTAGGCTTCATATGGCAGGAATTTTGTGTCTTTTTCACTTGCACATTTCTAACACCTACAATAGTGCCTTACAGATACTAGGCTCAAATGTGTTGAATATTATTGTTTAATTATGAAAATACTTGGTATGTCAGCTTTCCTACTGAGACGCATGCCTACCTACTTAGAATCCATTTCCAAGTCAAGTAGATTCTAACAAAATTTCTTACTTGTAATTTAAATATCATCCATATCCTGATTTAGAGGCATTTTACTAAGATGATGTCATTTTAATTATATTCTCACCAAAAGAAAAAAAGAATAAAATAAATTAGTTATGTGATTGTACTGCTCTCATTGCTTCAAACTATTTTTTAAAGGCTCTTTTTTTTAAAAAGATTCATTTGCTTATTTGAGAGCAAGGGAGCAGGGGGAGGGTCAGAGGGAGAGAATCTCAAGCAGACTCCCTGCTGAGCATGAAGCCCAACTCAGGGCTCAATCTCACCACCCTGAAATCATGACCTGTGCAGAAATCAAGAGTCTGACGCCTAACCTACTGAGCTACCCACGTGCCCCTCGAACTGTTTTTTAAAATTTGCTAATCTTTAAAAAAAATTTTTTTGTTTGAATGAGTTGACTTGAGGTGGAAAACCAGGTTGAATATCTTTGATAATCTAATGAAATAATATACTATTTCTTGGGATGATTAAGAGAGTGAATAAGGAATTGCTTTTAACCATCTTATATTCACATTTTTCTTCTCTCAGGGAAACCAGTTTACTGATGTTGATAATTAACCTGAATTAAAGATGTCTTCTTCATTAGTTGTAAAAACAACATTAATCATTTTTTATATTTCCTCAGCTGTTTAATACGTGAAATGGAGCAGTTTTTTAAACTTTCCAATAGCATGACTAACAAAACTAAATAAAATAGAAGTATACAAACAAAAATAAAAATTAGGGCAGACAATAGAGATTGTGGTCAAGCATGTAAGTTCTGGAATTGTATAATTTGAATCCAGTTCTGACACTAACTCATGATCTTAGATGAGTTATTTAACTACTAGGAACTTCACTTTCACCATATGTAAAAATTGGGTTAGTAGTGGTACCAACCAGCTGGACTGTTAAAAGCTAAAAGAAATAACATTTGGAGAGCATTTATCATAGTATCTGGCAGGCAGTAAATTTTCACTAACTCTTTGCTATTATTACCATTTTAATGGTAATACCAACTTCAATTGGCTAAACAACTTTATCAAAGTATCTTCTGGTAAGTCTAAGCCTTTAATCAATATCCCACTTGGGCTTACCAAGAATCTACTAAACTAGCAATTTCACAGTCATAAATATTCATTATGTTGCTGATATAGCCTATCTTAGGGTCATTCCCTAGAAACAGAGCCCAGACAAAAGCAGATGTGCGAATGCTTTCTTGAGGAATGCTATCCAGAAACATAGGCATGAGGGAAAATTGTGGGAGATCAAATACAAGTAATGCTGGACACAGTTTCCCGATGAGCTGATTGCTCTTTTTCACAAGATATCTTCAGTGTGCATTTATGAAGCTACTTAGTCTTTTTATGATGGAGGAAGAGAGTAGCATTTCTCTACCGGCCTTTTCATTGTTCAAAACACCCCCAAGGGCATTTTTAACACTTGTAGGTTGCACATGTATGGGCTCCCAGTGGGTACCTTAGTATGTATCTTGCTTCTCAGATAGAGACAACACAGGGCTAGAGCAAGAGGTGTTCAGTGAGGAGGGTGAGCTAATGTTTCAGGGGCATGCCCCTCAATGACATGAGGAAATAGGGAGCAGCTACCGCAGTAAACCTATAGAAGCAGGGATGCCTCCCATCAGACATCAAGACAAGTGCATGAAATTGGAGCGGTGAGTAAACTGACTCTGATATACACTCTAGCTAAAGGAGCTCAGAGTTAAGGGAAATAGGACTGAGAATCCTAGACAAATCAAATCATATCTCTTTCTCTTCTAAACTAGCTGGGCCTGGGTATTCAAGTGTCTCTGAATATCTAAAGCATTCACAAACTCTATATGAACATCTCCATTAGACTCCAAGAAAGCTGGTACTGTAATTGCTCTTCAGGTTTTTTAAGTACCATTTCATTCTCTGGCAAGTAAATAAAAAAAGTCAAACATGAACCAAAAAAATTAACTGAAACGATAGCAGTGCAGTTAAAAAACATGCTACACGTGAAGAAAAGAACCTCTTCAATTATTTTCAAAAGCTCTGTTAAACCTTGCTCATATTAGATAATTTGTAGGCAAAAGTATATTTAAGGCTTCTGTACAAGCTAATATTTGGCATATATTTTCCTGATATATTATGACCTCAAGATACAAACGAGAGCTATTTTGGGGTACATCATATAACTAAAAATTATTTACTTTACCTCAAGGAAAATGTAAAATGATGGGAAAGGTTTGAGGTGTATTCTGGTTAACTTTGAATGGAAAAAGAAGCTGGGGTGAAAAATGTGAAGATTTTTAGAAAATGATGCTTAGCCCAGAGGGATTCTGCCTTAATCTGTTAGATCATATTCAATCTGTAGATAAGTTGCCATTGTAGGAAGGTAAGTTTGATCATAAAATGAACAAAAATAACATCAGTTTTAGAAATTAGAAAAACTTAAAGTGACAGTGGTAGCCTAGGTCATTTGGAGTTGTTCTCTACTATGTATTAGAAAAGCTGGACGAAACATATAAAACATCTTTAAAGCATAGGGGAGTTAACATGTTAGTGAAAAGTTGTTAGTTTGGGATCTTGAGGTACAAAAGAGAACCAGAAAAGTGTGTCCAGCTCTGTAACCACTTTTCACCTTTTTTTCCCTTACTTTGAAAAGAGAAAGAATGAGACAGTGAGTGGTACCCTTGATAGAACACAAACAGTCCAGAGTCAGCCGAAGGGAGTTCCCAGTTCAATCCCTTACCTTGTGTGGAAACTCTGGAGGATTGCTCATTCAGATGGTAAGGGTGAAGGGCAAGGATAAGAATGAAGTGTAGTGCATAGCACGTGCAGGAACTACAGCTCAGGTTAGAATCATCTCAATCCATGAAGTTGGATTACGATGATCCCCAATCTTGCTAATGCTCCCAGATGCTTGGTAAATCCAACACTATCTTCTTCTCTAGAATATTTTAAGGGAAATCTGTAAACACGTTGGGGTTGGGGAAAGCACACACAGAAAAGCAGTGCTACTGAAAAATAGCAAAAACAAACAATAGAAACAGACAAACAGGAACTCCAAATTTGGAGTTAATACTTACTCTGCCTAAGGACATAAAAGATAAGAATTTAAACTTTAGCAAAGAACTGAAATCTATTTCTTAAAATAGAAATTCCAGAACAATCAAAAAACTAATTACCAAAATTAAAATCTCAATGAACAAGCCTTACAATAAATCAAAAATAATTGAAGAGAGAATTAGCAAACAGATATAGGTCAGAAGAAAATGTTCAGAATGAAGCATGTTGAAACCAAAGAATGAAAAATACAGAAAAGAAAATAAGAACTATACAAAGATATAGTATAAAAGCCTCACATAGGGGCGCTTGGGTGGCTCAGTCAGTTAAGCGTCTGACTCTTGATTTTGGCTCAGGTCATGATCTCAGGGTTGAGATTGGGCCCTACCTCGGGTTCTGGAGTAAGCATGGAGCCTGCTTAAGATTCTCTCCCTCTCTCTCTGCCCCACTCCCCTTCTGCCCCACTGCTCTCTCTCTCTCTCTCTCTTTCACACACACACACACACACACACACACACACTCTCTCTCTCTCTCTCTCTTAAAAAAAAAAAGTCTAACATAAATATAATGGGGACCTCAAAAGAACAGAAAGAGAATGGAGTAGCAGTAATACTTAAAGAGAAAATAGCTAAGGGCCTAAGGGCCCCTGTGTGGCACAGTAGGTTAAAAGTCTGACTCTTGGTTTCAGCTCAGGTTGAGATCTCAGGGTGGTAAGATCAAGTCCCATGTCAGGCCCTGCTTAGGGGAGTCTGCTTAAAATTATCTTCTCCGTCTGCCCCTCCCCTGCCACACAGTGCTCTCTCTCTCTCTAAAATAAATACTCTTTAAAAAAAAATAAAGAGAAAATGGCTGAGAATGTAACCAAATTGATGGAAAAAAAATCAAGCCATGTACTCAAGAAGACATAAAAACCACAAGTAGAAAAGACTAAAAAGAAATCAACGCCTGCTCACATTATGGTTACACTGATGTTGAAAAGCATGCTGAAAACCAATCCAAAGAGAAAATCTTAACAACAATTAAAAGAAAAAAAGAACAGATTACCTTCATACAGACAATAGACTGACATCTGACTCCTCAACACAAACAACATGAGCAAAAATAAAGGCAAAACCCCAAAAAGATCCAGAAAGCTATATTTAAAGCTATACTGCAAGTATTTAAATAAAATAATGATTTAAGTTAGAATTATATGCACAGCAAAAATATCCTCCAAAAACAAAGATGAAATTAAGATATTTTTCAAACCAAACAAAAACTGAGAAAATTCATCTCCAGCAGACTTGCATTTAAAATATTTTTGGGGCTGAATAAACTTTATCCCTAAGGGAATTAGATATTTAAGAAATAATGAATGATATGATAAATATGTGGGTGAATCTAAATAAATGAAGTGTCTGCTAAAAGACTTCTACAGTGAAGTTCTTTGTGATGGTGTTACCCAAGGACTGAAACATACAGGTATGAGTGAATTTCAAATGTGTCTCTAAGCTACCATACCACAATTATGAGTTCAGCTCTCTCACTTTAGAGCTCTGCTGTATAACATGGGAGTCACGAGCCACATGTGGCTATTGAGTGCCAGAAAAATGGCTAGTCTAAATTGAGATATGTTGTAAATATCTAGGACACATTGGATTTAAGGAACTTAATTTTTTTAAAAAACATATAAAACATATAAATACAATATTAGAATAATATTATGTATGTATTGGGTTAAGTAAAATCTTATTAAAATTAATTTCATCTGCTTTTTTTTTTTACTTGTTCTAATGTAGCTATTAGACTACTACAAATTTCAAAATTACATATGAGGCTCTCATTCTATTTTTATTGGACAGGGCTGCCTTAGAGCGTGAATTCCATTACTTCGGAATGGAAAGCTCCATGTTTGATACCCACTCTCTGAAATCACTGAATCACTGAAATCATATAGAGTTTATTAACAGTAGAGACAATAGTAACTCATGAACACTATGTCTTCTTCTCTTTAAGATAGTTTCTTAACTTTATTTATCACTTTGAGATTTACATCCATCCTTCAAACAAAAGTCCTTTAAAAACTGGATCTACTTTTAAGGACAGAGTTGGACATTAAAATGCAGATTTTCAACTGTAGGAGCAGGCTTGCCCTCCACACATTCTCACCATGGAATCACCTTCCTGGTACTAAGCAAGTCCCATCAATGACAAGTGGAAGCCCAAGTGCCTTTGGAACTATAAAACATTCCATTACTAGAGAAGGAAAGCAGTTATGTCATAGAGATGGTTCACGTTTGTTATTTATTACAGTATCTCGGTAAATACTTCAAGGTTTTGACAAGCAAACAGCACTGTGAACAGCACATAGGAAATGAAATGACACATGAAGAGCAGCCCACAAACTGTGAATGTGAATGTCCACACACGACATACATGATGATGCCTCAGAGCACAGAGAGACACCGGGAGATTGCATGACGTGCAGGTACGTAGGTATATGTGATATGTATATGCCTAATTCTCCCCTCTTGAGCTCAAAGGGACATTTACTGGGCTCTTCCTCCAGAATATTCAGTAGCCAGATATTTGGAAGACAAAATTTGTTCTGTGACATTATCTTTTATCCTCATTCCAGGTCCTGTTACCTGGTGGGTCAGCGTGCCTGAGATAAAGAAGTGATGCTATAGAAAATTTACCAACTGTTTGTGAGAACAAAGTAATTCAACACTTCTTTCTCCTACCAAACATAAAGCCAAAAATAGGATCCAGTTGGTACATTGCCCCCTAAACCTGGCACAGGAAGATGTTGAGAGGGGATAAATACCTGAGAAAATATTTTGAAGGTGTCCACAAATTAACCCCTTGAAGTATTCAGATGTCATTTCTTCAAATTATCAGCCCTAATATTCATGCTTCTATTTTGTATATTAAGGTCATTCACAACCTCACTCATGCCGGCCATTCCAGCTTCATCTCACATTACTCTCACACGTGCCCTTTGCACTCCAGAAAGACCAACTTTCTTATACTTTCCTGAACATGCCATTTTCTTTCACACTTACACGTCTTCCCACATGCTTTCGCTTCTATCTGGAGTGTTCTTCCTCACGTCCTCTGGTTGCTTAAACCTATTTATTCTTTATAACTAAGCTTATATGTCACACCTCAGTGAACCTTCACCTCATAAAAAATGATTTTTGAAATCCATTTTAAAACATTTTTAGACTAGTCTGTGAAAAACATGGGCAAGTAATGTAACTTAATCTAGAGCAATTTCAAGGATTTCATTAACAATTACTCACATATAACTACTGTGTAAAACCTTAGACCATACACACTCATACATGTCTGTGAAGAGATGCATACTTTTGTAACTGCTGTCTGAAGATGATATGAGATTTCTATATACATATGTGCACAGAAATATGCGCACATGCAATATTTATGGGAACCAAAAAGAAAATCTTGCCACTACATTTGCAATGTTTTGGAAACAAAATCATCTTTTAATAGTAACTGGAGATACACGTACCGGTATTTTGTAGTTAGAATATTTCCTCACCGAAATGACTAAAAAAAAGTTAGCTTACGATGAAAAAATAAACTACACGATATGCAAAGGGATAGCAAATTAAAATTTCAACTTCAGTCAAGACAACAAAAACATGTTTCTCTTCAAATCTAATTCCATGAGAAACTATTCTAAATTAAAACCTTCCAGTGCAGTGTCCTTCCATTTTTTGCATTTTTACTACCTAGAGATCAAACAGTTTGACACAGCAAAAATTCTGGTAAGTTAGGAAGAAATGCTGATTGGTTTGTTGGCTGGTGGCCGGGGGAATGTTATGACCGAGTAATTATGTGTTCTGGACAGATGCATTAACCAGGCTTGGGGCTGGAGCCACTGGATATTATTTTAGTCATAAGGCTAGAGGAACTGAATCATTTTCAAAGCATTGGCTGGCTGACATTGCCTTACTGATGCCTGTTCCAATGACTCTTTGGCAGTAACTTCCAACGCTGCACTTATGACATGGTAAACAAAAACTACATTAAAGGTTTGCTTTTTAATCATGAAGGAGTTCAACATTTCCACTAAGCTCTCTTGCTATTCATCAAGTCACGTTGAAGGTTATTGCAGATTTTCATAGTCCTGTCTTCCGACGGACGAATTGGAGCAATGTAACAGGCAGAGAGGTTGGTGTTTTTTTTTTACAGTAATGAAAAGGCACATGATCAAAACTCAAAATGATAATACATTTTTTGCAGTTGCTCTTAACTAGTAAATAAACTAAAAGTTGACAGTGCCTCTTACCAAGGACTTATTTCAACTCATAAAATGCCATGCTTTATAAAGTATGCATGTTTCCTGATCAGATAAAATACACATAATAATAAAATAATACAGTCAACATGATAGCTTGTGGCTTCCAGGAAGACAGTAAGTCCCATAATAATCAACTGGTTAGCTTCAGGTAACTTTTCCTTTTGTGCCATTAGACTTGAAGTTTTACTTTGACATCCGATACTAATCATAAATTTAATAATAATTTAATTGGAACCATGCTTAGTTATTGCAAATATTTTTATAGTGGTTATTAAAAAACTTAAATAATCATTTTAATATGGTTTAAAATAAAAGCATTTTTGCTCTTGTAATGCTTTTGAATTATGAGGGTACAGTGACATTTCTCTCAAATGTAGCACTATTAAAGTTAAATGCAAATAATAAAGTCAAGCTTCAGGACATTTGGAAGACTTGAATAGTCTTTTCATAATAGCAAAGGATTGATTTTGATGGCTACCAAGGTAGGTGATGGAAAGATATGAAATTTCTAAGAAAAATATGAGATGATTATAAATCAGTAACGAAATATATTAATATGATTGTTAAAATAATTACAACCGTCTTACTATTTTTATTAAAGAAGCTCACTATTTAAAAAAAATTTTTAAAGAAATTTTGATGAGCTCTAAATGCTATTCCCTTGTAATAAAGAGTTATCAAAAGTCTGAAGGGGTCTGTTAATTGGAAGGCACTTCATGAACTTGTTAGGAAAAATGTGGAAAAACTCCCTCCTAAACCATCAAGCAGCTCCTAAAACAATAGAAACTGACACTTTATGCAATGTCAAAGACAAATTTACTGAGAGAAAACCTTAAGGTATATCTGAAAAGCAAAAGCCTAATAAATGAGACCACAATGATAAAATGATGGAAAAATTTCACAGACAATGGGGAATGCAGAAACAGGACAAAATCCGGGGAAAGGAGGCAGGGCAGTCAGACCACTCAATCGTCTTCAATCAAAATTCTATCTTGCTTTAAGAAATGGATGTTTATGATTCCACAATATAGGATATATTGAAATTCACTATGTTAAGAATTGTTAACCAATCTAAATAGATCAAAATAGTGAGTATATAATAAAATATTATAATGATACTATATTATAATTAGACTGTAATGAAACATGTTAGCCCATTAATATTTAACACATAAACTATAATTAACAGAAAGCTTTGGCGGGAAAGAATGTGCTTTATTTCAACATTGAGGACACACTGTAAAAACCACTCATTTTAAATTTCTCTTTTTTCCTTTGCATTTGGGACTCAGAAATTTTCACAAAACATCTTTTTTAGTTTAATCATTTTAATAAACTTATTTCACTCTAAATGGTTACTAATTCCATTAATAAGGTTCTCTAGTGGAACTAATTTATTGCCATTTAAACTAATGGATAAATGAATGGAATATGAATTAGTGCTATTTCATCCTTTGTGGCGTATTTAATTCCTTTCTGAAAAGCAAGAAATTACAATAGTTGATAGTGTTGTTTAGGTTGTAAAATTAACATATTTAATGCAACATCTGCCAAGAACGTATTTACAAAATATCAGAAATAATTTTTTTCTAAATAAATGGATTTGTTTTGTTTACAAATTCTAGCATTCAGTATTCATTTCACTCCCTTATTTACCCTCCTGCGTTGTTTGCATTCAGTATATATATTTATATATCTATATATGTAGATATATATCAGTTATAATAATTCTCTGTTTAAATATAAGAAACTCTAGGACTCATTTTTCCCAAATGTTTTCATAAGATGCTTTTTGATTTTTGAAAACTCTATTCAATCCGATGTTCATCTTGCTAAAGTACCAGAAAAGGGTGGAAATGCAAAGACTTTGAAGAAAAAAGTCTTTGAATGAGCAAAGTGTAAAATAAGGTGAACATATCGAAAGGTATTTTGTTACCATAAGGTGTAGAAAATGTGAATTTAGCACGGAGTGACCTACGCTAAATACAGACACATGTGCAATATTTTCTCTGATGGACCTAATGAGTATACATTTCAAGCAAGCTTAAAAACAAGAGTACAAACAAAAGAATGCATGTTAATGTGAAATGATCCTCCACTAATGATTTTCTTAAAAAAAAAGAAAGGCAACTTTCTCTAAAGCCTAAACAAGGCAGAAAAGACACACAGACACACATCTGTCATATGTTTGCTGCTTTATAGTTACTGCTTTAAGAAAGGATGTGAGTTATGAAGTGAGTGCTTTTGTAAACATTCTAATAAAGTCTGGGTAAGATATACAAGACATCAGAGCCCTTCAAGCTGCTGCTCTCTAAATAATACTAAGAATTATGAGAGTTTCCAAGTTCCTTGTATAAATTGCTACACCGACTCAAAACGCTCGGCTGCTTTACCATTTTGTAAGTCCTTTTAGGAAAACCTCTGTTACTCTTCCACTTTGCAGGGAGGTAAGCAGCAGTGAGGAATCTATATTCTGTAAGATGCTTTTTGGAGGAAAGAGCCAGTACATTCAGTTGATGAGCCCTGATTTTGTTTTTCCTCCTAAAACCTCAAATCATTAGTTTCATGAGGGTACCAAGGATGGCATGAGCACAAGCACATTCTAAGCATTTATTCTTAAGAAAGACACTGGTGAAGGGGACACTTCAAAGCCAATTCACCTCTGATCACTTTATCCACTGTTGTCTTTAAAAACTAAAATGAAGACAATAGATTTTAAAAGCATAGAACAAACAGTAGACTGTCTCCTCTTGTTCTCCCCTGTCTTTTCCCCTAAATATTTTTGAATCCAATCATGTAAATACTTTATGATTAATTTCCACAGAGACTGTTTAAATAACTTAAATTCCTTCCTGTCTTCAGGCTGTAGCATTGCTAGTTCGACCCTACTCCAGTGATCTTCCTGACTTTTAATAGCTTATTTCCATTATTCCATTCTGAACTGAAACCAACTCCTGAAAAGGGAAATGTTAAAAATCACAGAAATCTGTTCCACTGGTTAAAGAAAAAAATATGTTTACTTGGTTTCTAAAGATACTTACATAGAAGGAAAGTGTTACTATCATGAGACAATCTGAAGCTAAAATAAAATAATAAACCCAATTCAATTAACAAGTTGCTGTCAGAGTACTGATTGTTACCAAGCTTTAATTGTTTAATGACCATTTACAGTGTTACCAGTTGGAAGCAACAAAGAAATACAAACAAAATGACAGAAGAAATAAATTAAAAACCAAAACTAACAGTATAGATTATGTGTATTGGCTCATGTAGAATGTGGGACTATAATCAACTTCTTAAGACGCTCTGATTAGTGTTTACTATTATCTCCTAAGGATTTATGTCTCTTAAATGTAATGTTAAATTTAGTCGGTGAATCTAACATCAGGAATTTATTTTATCTTCTACAATACGGATCACCTATGGGCAAGAGTGGCTACTGCAAAATTAGACGTGAAAAAAAGAAAACTAGAGCAAAGTGTTTGCGATAATACAAGTTAAAAAGATATTTTAATTCCTCCTTGCCTCTCTGCTAACAACACCCCGCAACCCTGGGACTCTCACCCACTTTAACTGATGCTATATAATATTTATGCATGCATGACAACAAAATATGTTTCAATAAAAATATATTTGAACTAGCAAAGCAAAATTGCTTTAAGCTTTTGATCTGTCTCCTAGCTCACATCTCTGAAAGTCTTTTCCTTTCAACAGTTACATTCAAAAAGTCAAAGATATACAGCTGACGATTCAAGCTGAATGACACCACGATAAACTATGGTTTCTCCTGAAGATAAAATACATCATAAATCGGCGCAACACTTACCTCATTTTAAATATTACTGTCTCCTTTTATCAGGTAACACTAGATGACCTCCCCTTACCTCCCTTCTTCCCATATTTTACATGGGATTTTAATTCTATACAATGATCACAACCAGAATTTTTTTTAATTAAAATAGGATATATGGCTTTAAAGGCTTAGGTTATCTGATAGATTTAATTTAAGAAAAATAATGAGGACAGAGTGACTTCTGAGGCCCTACAAAACGTGGCAATAATGGAATTATATCTATTTTTAAATTGCAATAACTTTTTGTACTTAGCTGCAATTTATCACATGGCATAAAATGATAGGCAACACAGTTTCATAAAACTGGAAATGCATTCACAACTAAATGGCAAGGAGATATTTTCCAGGGAGTGCATGACAACATAATATGTAGCTTTTACTCATTAAAATATCTATGCATGAACTACAGCGGCCCCATCAACACTGTATTTCCAGTGAACTGCTTGATTTATACCGCCCAGCCTCTAGCCAGAAGTTATCCTTTTTCTGGATACTCAAATCTGGATTACACTCCCAAAACTATTAAATGCGTTAAATGTGCTAGTATAAATCCTGATTATCATCTGCACGGCTTTGAGTGCCTAGCCTTCATCTTCCCTGGCCTGTTGAGAGGCAGACTTTCTTCTTTGGCTGAAGTAGAGAGGAAGAAGGGGGTCCGCTAGTCAGGGGAGCAGATGTGAGGGAGGCGCCCCAAGCAGCAGACAGCGAGTAACCTGGCTGCCCGTCTGTCCTTTTCCTTTCAGGGCTGCCCCAGAGACAATGCTAGTGTGGCCCTTCCAGATACATCAGTCTTATCTGTCACTGGGGAACATCAGTCACCGAGGCTTTTTCCCATATTACAGTTGCTTTTCTCGGAAACTGGGGCTGGGAATGGAAACCTGTGGACTCAGCCCCCTGCCTCAGGCCCCCAAATTACTCCATCTTCTGAGTTCTAATCCTTCTAAGACACCTCAGACAGAAGCCACCTAATGCACTCTTAACTCTATCCTTTCATTGGGGCAGGGTGGGGGGATTAGTTGTCACCATACCGTGACAATCAATCACACAAATTTAGACAGGTTCCCAAGCCAGCTGAAAATCTCTTTATGGACTCAAGCCATCCTTCTTTAAAAATTATTCTTTTTTACTCTACCAGGACTGCCTACTATGTGAGAGGTTTACAGACATGAGTAAATAATAGAACTTAGTTTCATATAATATAAGAAAAGAAATAAAATGCCTTATACAATCCTATTGATTTTAAAAGTTCCCACTTAGGACATGTTTTGGGAGGGTTTTCTATTAGTGGTACAAGATTTGTGCTGACATATATCAAACTGTTTCACCACCCTGGGCTCTGTGCAAGTTCGCCTTCCATTCACCAGACCGCTGCCTTGAGTTGACATGGGGTTAATAGTGCAGTCTAGAACCTTGAAACAGGATGAAGCCAGTTCATCTCGGCATACTCTTCCAATGGCAATTCCAAAGCCATATTCTTGAAGGGTGAAGTACCCAGGCTTGAATACTGCCTGTTTTCTTCCTCCCAACCTCTATACTATATTTTTCTTTCCTTCCTTCCTGCTGCAAAAAAACCATGTCCTTCTTTTCCACAAGTAAACTTCTCCACCTGGGCTTCATTCCCTCTCCTCTCACCTCCCCAAGGACTCTGTATCATCAATTAACTGCTCTTGTCCTCACCACGGACTCTTTCCAATATGCCTTCAAAGACACATGGATCCAGTTTGGAAAAAAAACAAAATCACTTCATGTGTCCCTACCACCTTCTCCCAACTATTTTTCCATTTCTATCCGTCTTTTCATTGCTGTAAACTTCCCAGCACCCAGTCTTCTCCTTCTGTGACACATAAGCCACTCATTTTAATTCCCTGTTTCATGTTTATATTCACAAGAGATCTATAAAGCCCATTAAGGCAGAGATTAAGTCGTTTTGTTCCAGACTGTATCCTCAATGCCTAATATGTTTGCTGGCACATAGTAAACATTCAAACAACACTGAGTATACTGGATTATTTAATTTTAATAAATGCTTCCCTTTTTTCTTACTACTTTCACCATTATTCCTACCCCTGTATTCTCACGAAAATGTACACTCGTCAAAGATATATGGTCTATACTTTCTCAATAACTATTTACAAATCAGTAAATAAAAGAACATTTCCTCAGCCCTCATTCTTAAGAATCAGACTCTGATAAGGACAGTTTCTCTGGGGACCCTCTGGCTATCTCCTCTCTCCTCACACTCCAGGCACTGTGACTTTGTCCCAGTCTCTTTGCTCTGACCTTTACACACTAACCCCAACATCGACGCCCCAGCCTCCTTGCTTGGAACGGTATATTAGGCTCTGATATCTCCCATCTCAATTCATATGAAACATCAATCAGGGACAGATTTCTCCTGTTCAAAAATTTCTAAAGCTTCTTGCTCCGTCTTTTATTGAATCTAAGCTCCTTATCCTGGCTTTCAAGGACCTTCATAATCTGCACCTTAATCTTTCGCCGTCCAATCTACTTACTAAGACCAAAAGAGTCTTATATTTTCCTCCTCAGGGCTTCTGCTTAATGGAATGCTTCCTCCTCGTTTCGGTCTATTCAAATATTATTCATCTATTCATATGCGGGCTGGATTGCTATTTCTTCATTAAGGCCCAACAAAAAATTCCAAGTATAATGGTGTTCGCTTGAGCCATTATTTCAGAAATTGACCATGAGCTTATTTACTTTCTTCTATTTTGTTAGTTTTGGTAAAATTTTGTAATACAGTCTTGGTGTTCAAAAAGCAAGGGGTGCAAAAGCATATATAAAACAATGTCTCTCTCCAACCCCATCCTTCGACCAGCTAGGTTCCTCTTGTAAGCAACCACTGTTATCAGCTCCTTGTATATCCTTCTGGAGGTATTTTATTAGAAGCAAAAAAATTGACTGCCTTTTAATATGCTTAGCATTTTGTACCAAGCAAATATGTAGCTATTTTTCTCCTTCATATTTATTTAACATTTTAAGTACTTACATATTATCTTCCCACTTATGGAGACTGTGTGCCTTGGCTTCTTTATAGACATGTCTGTCACACAAACATTCCTTGATTGATTGCACAATTCTTTCTTTCAAGTTTGGGATAGACTATTCAATGGTAAGACTGAATCTCCACCACCTTCCTCCTCAATTAAAAAGGATAAAAAAAGTAAGAAGTCAGTTTTTTCAAACACTTCCTCCCCATACACAGCCATTAAAGGAAAATTAAGGCATGACTAATCACATATGTCGATGTGCATTGTTTTACTGCAATAGTTTAATGTGTTCCAGATACAAGCACATATTACCATATTTCCTTTGGTTCTGATACATCTGCTGATACAAAGATTAACAGAATCACTGATTTGTAATGGATGATTCTGTTTCATTCTAGAAATCTCCCATTCCTGCACCACTCCAAGTTCACTGAAGGTACGTTTGCTCTCAAATTCTTGTTTCATCCTTGTAGCCACCCCATTTCATGTTGCCCATATTAGAAATGACAAGAAAGCCCACCCACCTTGTTACTGCTTTCTAAATGCCCTACAGCTCCTATTATTTTCAACGTGTATACCGAACTGTGAAAAAATAAAGCCCCCGAATACTTTTTATTAGTAAAAAGTTATAAAATAATACTTAGGGGTCAAGCACTGGAATCAGAGTAAGTTTCATCCATAACTAAACTCTATATCTAGCATTACTAATTTAAAGCATTACCCAGTACATAATAAAGTACATATTTCTAATCGAATGGATTATTGGGTCAATAGAGAGCCCAAGCAGATAAGCTAGAATCCTTCAAAATTCATTAAAGGGTCTTAACTATCAAACTGGCTGGATCAAATTAATTAGGAAGGTGCCAAATATCCCTCTTAGTTCCCACCATACAAAACAGCTTTAATGTATACTCCACACATATTCCTTCAGTTGGAATGTTTCTCACTAATCTTGTGTTTAAATCGATGCTCAAGGTTTAAATATTAATTATAAAGGCTCAATTTTTCTTAGGAAATGTTATCTTGAATCAGTAAAATTCTAGCTTTAAAAAGTTAATCTAAATTATTTTATCCACATCAGCACCGATGCTTTTAAAAATCTGCATTTATTCACCTCAGAACTCTATGGAAAATACTAGTATTTTAGGCTTAAGAATTTTAGTAACTTATTAAAATCACCAGAATTGCAACGGAGTTCCGGTGGAGGTTATTTTTCTCAATGGTATATTTCCTTCCCAACTAAACATGCACATACAAAGTTATCACAAGCTTATTTTTATTTCTACAGGCCTCTCACCTAGAAGAGTCTCACAAGTATAAAATTTGTAGCAAGTAACAAAATCTTCAAGAGTAAGTGAGATTAAGTGGGATTCCATAATTCTGATTCATCACAACAATCGATTTTATTCTTTATCCTCAATTTTGATAAATTTTGTTTTGGGTTTTATTTCAGACTATGGGTATATATTATCACCAATGGCTTGACAATTTACCAGCTGAGAAATTCAGTAAAATTTAACAGTTAAACCTACTGCTCAAGGGAAATGGAAGACACTGTTAAGGGAGGTTGGAAGCACTTAGTCTTGATAGGCATGATATATAGCTAGGGAAGTAGGTGTACCCAAATAATTACGCTGTCTTTGAAAGAGTGGTCTATTTATAGGTGCGCTAGCCAATGAGACTGAGGTAGCAGTTGTCAAATTTCCAGGAAGTAATTAAAGAAGCAGAGATTCTCTCCTTTTTACTGGCTGTTTCTGGATTACATAGAGATTATGAAGAAAGACAAGAAAAGTGACAGAGCAACCCGAACAGCCCATCAAACTCTCTACTACGAAAATCGTTTTTCTCCACAAATAAACTGCCTCATTACAACACTTATAGTTTGCATTTTGTACAGTGTGATGGCACTTTCGCACACAAAAAAATTTGATTTCTACATTTTAGCCAAAACCCAGGGACGTGTATTCCCCAAAGGACTTGTTCCCTGTTTTACCAGAATTTTGTAATCCTCTCCAAACCCAACTCCTTTGGTTGGTTGCCATCTGGCATTGTGCCTTTGATTTTATGAATAAGGTCCCCAATTGTTTCTGCAGCTGTTATCAGTACAGTCTGACCTGTTGCGAATGGGGATAACAGAGAAAAATATCTCTACAACTTTCACAGCGTTTCACTCCCGTGGCTCTCTTCCCAGACCTTGCCTTGTGATTTTCTCGTGTACATTCCTCAGCCCAGATGGTGACATTATGAGACCCTTGGTTCAAGGGAGATAAAAAAGTGGACCCTTTCCAGTAATCATTGTTTATAAATATATTTATGAATCTAAGTATGAACATGGGATCTATTAATTCTGCACACAATATAAACATATATGTGATCGTCCTCCCTCATGGTCGCTGGTAACGCTTCTTGTACAATTTCTCTCTACTTCCAACTGGTTGTTTCTTCTGTCTGCAGTGATGTCTACTTCTTCCATATTGGCTTCATGCAAAATAATGATTTTCAAACTGGACTTCCAAGAAGTGAAGGACACAGAGGTGCTGGGTTGCTACCGGCCTAATTTTCAGGTTATAAGTCCATCACCATCCTATCAACCAAGGCAATTATTTTAAAATTTCTTTCACATATTGGACTTCCAAGTAAAATTCCTTTTGGAGAAGGGGTTACTACTAAATTAGAGAATAACAATTCACTCGCTATTCACTACCTCCCTACCTCGAGGTGGCTCTTGGCCAGTGGCGCCAAAGATAGATAAGAGACTATCGTAGTTGAAAGGGCCTTTATAAGCAAACTCCCCCCAACTATCTCTCCTTGTGACAAAGCCTCCTAGAATGTCCACTTCAGGTCCCACCTCTTTTTAAGGCATTGAAAACATCAATTTTAGGAGAACTGTAATAGACTGGACAGGAGAACACATTAAGCCATCCATTAGCACTTCCATATGAATAAGTTTATCAATCAACTCTTGGGACCTAATGGGGCCTGGAGAAAACCTAATAAATTTTGGTGGGCAAGGGGACAGAGGAATGTTTCCTAAGTCACCACCTCAGAGAACTGTAAGTTACCCTGTGGCTGGGGAGTGGAGAGGACAAGAAGAAAAGGGATGGAATCCTGAGCAAGAGAGGACAGAGAATGCAGGCTCTCAAAGTTGAGCCTCCTGAGTCAACAAAGTAGGGGGGTTGATGTCTAATAAAGGGTGGGGGGCAGTCTTCACCTGAACCTCCCTTTGGTCAGCAGAGCTCTTACCTTCAGATCAACAGACATTTTCTTTTCTGATAGGAGTTCTTATGATCATGTCAACAATAAGAATTTTTGTTTTAACTGAATTTCACTCTAAAAGGCTTCTGTTGTCACCAATACCGGTAATAATGCCTAACATATATTCATCCTGAGTTCTGTTTCTTTCATAAAATATGTCCATTCTTCCCCAAATTCAGGTAAGAAAGTCATCAAATCTGTGCACACGATTTTTTATACACACTGACATTTTGTGCCCCTATTTTTGCATTGCAAGTTGCTGATAAAGGCTCTTCTAGGGCACTAAGGTAAAACGTAATGCCATAAGCTCCCTAATTGTATCCTCCCTCCCTGCAGCAAGGTATAGACAGAATATTTACTTAACTTCCATGATCTGTAAAAAGTAGGGAGAAAAAAAGCCTACGGGAGTCTAGTTTTTACATTCCATTAAAGTGATAAGTAAAATGGAGTCATAGCGATGATTCACTCGGTGCAAATCATTAATACACATCTTCAAACGTGCGCTGGAGGAATTCCCTTAAAGCACACCTCTGCACACACGGTCATTTTGTGCTTCTGAATGGAGAGTGCTCCCTGGTTAACTCTGAAGCCAAGTTTGCAGGCACCTTAACTTGACAAAGGAAGAAGGCAACAAGACTGCACGTGATAAATACTGTGTAAGGTTCCTGTAAATGTCAACTTCAGGTGAGAGTGGGAGCTAAAGTAGAGGAGGCAGAGAATATTAATGAAATGAAACCGGAACTCTGCCAAGGATTTTGTTACAGATCGTCCCCACTTTGGTATATGAAATTTTCAGATGCACACAGTGATAATGCAACCTAATCCCTTTACAGTTGAAGAGGGGCTTTCACAGGCATTTTCCCTTTTCTGCAGGCTGTGATCCAGAACACGCTCGCGGACCCATCCGAGAGTCGTCCAGGATGCTATCTGACGCTGGAGAATAAGTAACCCTGGGAACCCCCACCGTCTTCAGGCACCACCTCTCTGGGAAAGGGCCCGGCCGGCGCGGTGTCTACTGTACGTGGCGTGGTCCAGGCACAAGGAACAGCTGTGCAGGTAAGAGCCTTTGTTTTGCACAGCCTACTGTCTGGCACGTTCAGAAAAAGCCACACGGAAATGAAAACACTTTCTAAAGGTCTCAGCGCTGCCTAGGATGCAGACATCAATGCCTTGCTGATTTGTCCATTCCTTTGATGATCAGATCAAATTAAGCCCCGCTCCCCCGCTGTGCGATGTGCCGCTCCGTCCAAGCTTTTAGGGTTGTCCGAGCCCGGGGTCGTCCGCGAGGACTCACCCACTCCCCGCTTCCCAGTCCCCGTGCCTCTGCGAAGGTACAACGGTCGCTGGTCGTGGCAGGGTTTTCCTGCGCATTGTTTCTTGTTCTAAAGCTCTATTTACGCCAATTACTTCTTCCTTTCATTAAGTAACCAGGCTTTATTTTCTTTTCTCTGTATCAACATGCACACATTCAGTGCTGGAGAACCAGTCAACGTTTTGTGTTATTTATTTTTATTTCTGATGAGGCAGGCTCAAATCAAACAGCGAAGTCAGAGAAAATAATCAAACAGGTCACCGTGCGCTTTTTGCCTTTTTTTGTACTCGAGTTTTTCTTCGAGGATCGTTTTTAATTCTCTGCTTCATCAATGGGGCAATTAAATCAATACCGTTGCACGAAGCATGAGTGCAGGAGGCCAGGCCAAACCGCTCAGGCCCTGAAAGCTTTCCTTGTCCTGGTATTAAAAAGGCAACTTTCCTCCCCACGGAAGGAAGGGGAGGCTTTCAGCTGAGAAAGAGTGAGGGATTGAAAGACCTTCAAGCAAAATCAGTCATGTCTGCAGAAACATGGCAAGTTCTGGCTGCCATTGAGAAGCTGCTAATTCTTCCCCAGGCAACACCTATGTCCCCTGAGGGGAGGACGAGAGTGAGATCCTAGGTAGGGAGAAGACCCAAACACGGATGCTGATGAAGAGAGAAAATCCTGGGGCGCCTGGGTGGCACAGCGGTTATGCCTCTGCCTTCACGCTCAGGGCGTGATCCTGGCGTTGTGGGATCGAGCCCCACATCGGGCTCCTCTGCTGTGAGCCTGCTTCTTCCTCTCCCACTCCCCCTGCTTGTGTTCCCTCTCTCGCTGGCTGTCTCTATCTCTGCCAAATAAATTTAAAAAATCTTAAAAAAAAAAAAAAGAGAGAAAATCCCCTCTCTCACTGAGGAACATGGCCTGCTTTTTGTTTTGTGGTTGGCCTGGGGTCACTGAAGATTCATGGGGCCAAGATTCCTTAGGGGACAATAAAATTATTGAATTGTTGACTCCGTGTCTTGAATAACGGCCAACACTAGTTGAGAGTGGTGGGGAGTACCGCTCCCCACAACACCTCACACAGGGAAATGGGCTCTGCGAGGGGAAAGAGGTGGAGAGTATTATCTGCTATTTAGTGTGTTAGGTACATTGTAGAAAGACTGGGAAGGCAATGTGATTGAAACCTACATAATAAAGCTCTTAGGTGACAAGAAGAGAGGTTTCAACGGAGTGGCTGGGACTATGCCTTCTGCTTTTATTTAGAACCACATTCTCTCAGGTCCAGCCCAAAGTGAGTTCTAATGTAAACTGAACCCCCCCCCCCCCCGAGTGGCAGCTCTAGGAAAGGTTTTTGTTCTTTTTAAATTGCTGTGTCCCCATTGCCTAGACCAGCAGGCATTCAATAACTATTTGTTGATTGAATGATAGAACATTGGAAGTCCTCCCCACCTTCACACAGGCCTACACACACCAGCACCACCACCACCAGCACCACCAGGGGACAAAGGGATTTGCACATGAAGACTAGTTAAAGAAAGAACTGGCCACCCAGGAGAAAACATTCTGACCCAACATCTTCACCTCTTTATAATAAAGAGAAGCACAATCGCACGTGGGATGCGGAGGGGAATGCGTGCTCCTAAGAATCCGTCCTTGGGTTCTTAGAAGAGATCCTGCGAACCGTGGGCTCAGATGGGAGGCGGCATAAACATTAGCTTTGTAAAATTAGATTTATAAACGCAAAACTGCAGAATTTTCAAACTACTGTCTAAGTAAAAGAAATCTGTTCATTCAAAATACAGCTGATAAATGGGCTTTGGAAACGGCTCTCGTGAAGGAATTGTTGATCTTGGACCTTCCGGTAGAGACTCGTCGGCGTACGGAAAGGGAATGCCCCGTGGCGAACATCTGCGCTCTCTGGGTCACTCACGGACCAGACTAGACAGCGGGCTCTCTCACCGCGGCCCCGCAGGAGATGCCGGTGTTTGGTGCCGGCGGCCCCATCCACGACCCCCCTCACCGTCATCACACCCCCTGCCCTGGCTACTGACGGAGGCCATGTGCAGCTGCCATAATGTGTATAAAAGAATCTCTGCCAGACGTTGGTTTCCTCTGTTCCTGGAATGCTTTTGGCAGAGCCTCCACGTTTTCCTGGTCTCTTGGGAAGCTGAGCAGACATTTTCTTTATTTCAGACTAGATCCCAAAGTGTTAACTAGATTGTGAACTTCCTACACCTATCCTCCTCCCAGCGCAGAGCTCGTCCTTCTCCGCCGTCGGGCAGCAGGAGCGTGCGCTCTGGCAAACGGCCGCCTGTCCCACGGTCCGCGGGCCCTGCCTCTTCCAGCACCAGGGCGGTCACACACTTGGGTTGTGTGGGCCTGACACTGAAGAGGCTGATCGGAACAAAAATTAAGAGTTGCCACGGACACCAGCTTTGACCTGTCCCCGGTTCGCAGCGCGTCCAGGCTTCCGGACCGTGGTCTCCTTTTTGTTTTTTGTGGGGTTTTTTTGTTTTGTTTTGTTTTGTTTTTGTTTTTTGTTTATTTTTTTTAGAGCCAACAAAAGAAGCAAAAGCATCCCTTCACTGGATTTCATCCCTTCTACCGGTGGGGAGAGGAGCGGGTGAAGCAGGGCCCGAGTTGGGGGCGGGGGCGGGATTGGGGGAAGAGGAGTTGGAAAATGGGAAAACGCGTGTGCTGACCTTGGGATATTCGCCTTCGATATTAATCGGGAGAGAAGTTGGGTGGTTTCGGTCCCGCAACTCACTGGCTCGGATTGATCCTGGAGCTAGTTATGGGTGTTAAACTGGTACGCGGGTGGGGCAATTCATTAGGCAAGAAATGGATTAGTTGTTTATTATCTATAAACATTCCAACCACAGCGACCAATCATAAAACCGCGGAAGGGCCTATAAAGTCAAGCGGCGGCGAAGCCTCCGTGTGGGCAGTGAGGGTTTAGCAATTGTTCCGGGTGGTAAAGGGTCGCTTAGAGAAGGAGGGAAAGAAGAAGAGGGTGAGAGTCAACCATAAAGCGATTTGTCGGGAAATAATTTCCCAGATTGAGAATCACGATTTCTCAAAGTTTAATGGGGTGGGGGGAAAAACTGGGGTGGCTTGGAAGCGGATGGTGAGAGAAAGGAAGAATATGAAGAGTAGAGGGGCAATAGCGGGTCGTTAGGAGGTTGATGCCAGCAATAAAAGCTATTGATGAAGTGGGGACAGCAATTTAGTCTTTGGTTCTTGGTGAAATAATCACCAACCATGAAAGCAGCCTAATAATATTTTACCGAGGGAAAACAAGTTTACAACTGGCATCTTTCTAGCAGGAGTTCACTTTTGAGTATGGGTGAAATGCTTTTTAAATTCTCATTTGGGGGGCGCCTGGGTGGCACAGCGGTTAAGCGTCTGCCTTCGGCTCAGGGCGTAATCCCGGCGTTGTGGGATCGAGCCCCACGTCAGGCTCCTCCGATATGAGCCTGTTTCTTCCTCTCCCACTCCCCCTGCTTGTGTTCCCTCTCTCGCTGGCTGTCTCTATCTCTGTCGAATAAATAAATAAAATCTTTAAAAAAAAAATAAATTCTCATTTGGGATAAAACATTTTCTAACAGGAGTTAGTCTTAAATAATTAAATACTGTTTTAAAATATGAAGTCTGGTTGTCGTTGTTAATGAAATAGCTATTTTATTTCTTCAGGCATATCTTAAAACAAGTCTAAACTCTCACTGCTTCTTTGATATTTTAATATATTAGGAACAATAGTCCAATATTTATACTGGCTGCCAAGTAACTAATTCAATACTGTTGTCAATTTGATTCAGAACTTATTGCTTAGAAATCAACTTTTTGGTAAATATATTGGCTTGAAAACTTTTTAGGAATAAGTTTTAGAAGACAGTGACACACACACACACACACACACACACATATCAAAGGTTTCCTATTTCTCAGAGTTTAAAAACATTTTTATTGAAGTATAACAATCCCCAAGGGCACACAAATCATAAGTAACAAACTTGGAAAATATTTTTTAAAAATACTTCTCATGTAACTGCCTAAATAAATACCAAAAAAAAAAAATGTGCGGAGGGGGCATTATCAGTACCTCAGAGGTCCCCCTCATTTAAAAAAATCCATTTATCAGATTTTTATTTGGGGATATGTTGCTTTTAAATTGTTGCTTATCAAATTCTCAGATTTCTTTTCTGTTCCAGTATTGTGGATTTTTTTTCTCCTGGGTATTATCTTCTGGAAAATAAAAATAAAATGCTTTGAGCTTTCCTATGTTGGAGGGAACAAAAACAGGCTCTAAATTCATTTTTCTCCCTCTGGCAACAGGCACCCCTTCCCCCAGCTTTTCTTATTCCTGGCTGAGAGACATAACAAACAAACGATTACATGTTGAAAAACACATCTGAAAACAGAAAGGTCACGTTACTACCGAGTCCTGGGGAACATTAATCTGGTGTTTGGAAAACAGTTGACAGTTGAAGGCTGAGGTTTCTCTCTTTTCTACTCTTGCACTGGGAGGCAGAGACAGAGACAGAGAGACAGAGAGAATTTGAATGAGAAGAACAAGGAAGAGACCCCTACCTTTGTGGCCTCTTCAGAAATAAATGCCTTGGGAGCTACCAACATTCTAAATGAGATTTTGAAATATAAACAAATAAGGGAAACTGGACAAAGAGAGAATCCGAAATGGCTCGTGTTCTCCTTTACTCAAAGTGTGTGTGTGTGTGTTTTCCTAAAATAATTAGTGTGAATAGTGAGAAATAATCATGATAACGTCAAGCCCTGAACGCCTGACGGTACCGTTTGCTGGGACGAAAACCAGTCCCTTTTCTAATAGCGACGAGAAGGCGAAAGTTGACTGCCTGCCCACTTGCCTCACGACAGCAAGCCCGCGCCCACTCTCCTCGAGCCTCATCTCTCCCAGGGCTCCGGCCGGCCGTGCGCGGAATTCCTTCCCGAACAGAGATGGGTACCACTAACCCTTCGCCCAGAGGCCCAGGAGTCCGGGAGCTGCCCTGGCTGTCTAGCACCCAGATAGCTGAGATTGCCTGACATCCCTCTTATCTGAATTTGTGAGGTAGAATAAGAAAAGATCTCAAGTACATTCCTGGGACGATAACTGGCGAAATCACACTGAAAATTATCCTGATAATTTGCAATGACGGTAAATAGTGAATCCTGCTTTATAGGCATGCTTAGATCTGTCATCTGTAAAACAGAATGAACTGTAGAGGCGGGACGGTGGAGGGGGTCAGGCAGTAAAAGCGGGAATCAAGAGACTTAGGATCAAGCAGCTGTTTTACTACCGCTTTGTGTGTCCTTGAGAATGTTACTTTAACCTTGCATAAATGAGATCTGATGATGTGCTCTTGCGTGCTCTGATTGTTGAACAATAATCAGGCCATCGCGAGCAGACGCGATCTATTGCTAGAACCTTCTCCCCCAGCGCCTTTCGCGCGTCTGTGCAAAGCACGTATTTGGAGCCGAGGTGACACGGCTGGAAAGGGTCCGGACAAATACTGCGGGTCCGGAAATTTCGCGCGGAGCCCCCGGCAGTTAACCTGCCTCGGGTCAGAGTGGCCAGGGCACGCGGGATCGCTCTGCACCCTCCATCCGGGCTGACGGTGATTTATGCGCTGGTGACACCAGTCGGCCGTAAACCTGGATCGTTAGACTGTATTTGGGAGCTGCGTCAGAGTTAACGCAGGACTGCTCAGCCCAGGGGAAGGATACTTCAACCTACACACCTTTCCCCAACCTCTCCACCCGGTGCTGTACAGCTCCGGGGCGAGGAGATTGGAGCTTTTCCTGCTCGGTCGGTTTCAATTTCAAACCCCTCGGTTAACTGAAAGTATATCCATTCCTTGACCTGTCTGGCCCGCGGGCCCCTAGGGACTCTAGGCTGAGGCTGGTGGGGGGTCCTGGAGGCCGCGCGCCCGCAAAGCTCGGTGCGCAGTCGGCGGAGAAGGCGCCGCGCGTCCAAGTCCCGCACGCAGTCGGTGGGAACAAAACGCCCTAGAGTTCAACGGGCAATGCCTTGATAGCGGGGGTGGGGGACGGGCCGTTTGCCTTGGGAAAGGGTTATCCCTGATCATTTATTTTAAGACGTGAACTTCAGAACCCACCAGTGACTAAGCCCATAGCCCCAGAGCCAGGCAAACGGCCAAACTGCGCTCTCGAAGAAGGAGAGAAACTGGTTCCATCCGGTTACAAATAGACTTTTTTTTTTTTTTTTTTTTTTTTTTTAAGCAATCGGATCCTGAAGCCCTTCTCTCGCCATTCACAATTCTCAGCAGGCTGCCTTCCCGAAGCTTGAGCCGCTCAAGCGGACGCCTCCGCCGGGCAGGCCTCGGGTGAGGGCCACGAGAACTCTAACATGGACAGTGAACGCTGACTTGACCTTTGCAGGTTCTTTCGCGTTTGTTTCTCAACCTAGCAGTTCAAAAATTCATTTTATAACTATCTCCAAATAAAAACACACAACTAAGAAAAATGCCAATGAAGTAAACTGGCACCAATGTTTGGGATTTTCCCCTGGAGACCGACACGGGGGGACTCTCCCCCTCTGCAGTTCACGCTGTTTCTCCCAACTTTCTGGTCGACTTGGTTACGGAAAGCTACGCGGACAAGGCCTTGAAACGGATTGGGGCGCAACAGGTTTCTGTCATTCCCTTTAGTGTAAAGTCCCCGAACCCCATCTCCACCCCCACCCCGCCATGGGAGCGGAGACGGGGGAAAAGCTGCCAGACTCTGGGCACCAGGCCCCGCAGTAGGAAGACCGTGAGATAAGGGATGCTTTAAGTGCTCCTCGGAGATAAGGTCCCAGAATCTTGGAGGAATTTAGCCCTACTTCCCTCCCTACTTTCCTCCTGTTTCTATCGCCCCGTTCCCGCCCACTTCCCGTCCCCCCCCCACCCCTCCTCCACACCTGTAGGCAGAACTAGTGGCCGGGAGAGGTAGCTGCCCTTGACGTGTATCCCCTTGCCACCCCCACCCCCACCCCCACCATCAGAATCTTCTAAGGCACGCAATCTGCTTAGTTCTGGTGGAGGTCAATTAAGAGGCTAAGAAGATCTATCAACGGTTCAGCACAAAAAAGATGGAAAGGCGACAAGCCTCCCTTATTCATAAATATTATTCCAATTGTGTCAAAGACTTGAAGAGATTTTTTGGTTCCGTTTGGAATCTCCAGTGGAACACTTAAGATGCAGAAAAAGATTGCCTGTGGTTTGTGCTAATCACAAGCCAACACACACCGTTAAAGTAAAGGAAAAAGGAACAATGTTTTTAGGAGGACACACATAACATTTAAGATAACCATACACAAAATGCTCACATAACTTTTATGAGTTATATGAATAGTTACAATGAAGAAATTACATTTCCAGTTTAATAAAATTTATTTTAGTCGTTTGCACAGATTTCCTACATTGAGGACACTTGGTTATAAAACTTTATTTTGCAGAAAAAATTATTGCTTCCCTATCAAGTTATAACACTATGGCAGCAAATAGTATATTGGACTTTTAAACATACCTGGTTATTTTGAAACGAAATGTTGTAACTGCCAGGCAGGTACACAAATCACTAAAAATTTGGTTATACTTTAGAAATTATTACAATACATTTGCCTCAATGAAATCAGAATTTACCCCACTTAAACTAAGAAAGAACTAACTCTTTGAGTTAAACAATTTTTTTCTTCTTAATTCCTAGACATGAATTGGCAAGTAATAAATGAATATTTGCAAGAAATCACTAAAAATCAAGATTAAAATGCTGTATAATCTTCCTTGTAAAACATAACTTACATACATTTCTATCCAACCATATGAAACTGTCATTTATAAATTTTACACTTTTATGGAATATAATTAACTTGTATTTATTTTGCAGCAGAAAGGAAGGCTTATTGTTTTGTTTAAGCAAATATTGTTATATCACTTCTGTTGGTTTACTTTTACTTTTAAAAGCCTCCCTCCCAAAAGAGGGATGCTTTTGTTTAAACAGCAAATTTTATTAAAAAAAAATCTAAAACAATTAAGTATTTGAAAGTATTTTGAAAACTTTAGAGATTGTATTTGTTGGGTTATCTCTTCTCTCTGTCTCTCATAATTTACAAGTGTGAATAATTGGGTGACCTTCACTATCTTTCCCTTGACCTTTCCAGGTTCCTTTCCATTTGTTTCTCAACCCAGCAGGTCAAAAATTCATTTTATAACTATCTCCAAACAAAAACACACAACTAAGGAAGATTGCATTTAGTTAGGAATCCTGCACGTTATGCAAAAAAATTAATTTTGAAACTCCTACTTAATTTAAAAAATGTTACATATCATCCCTGTGAGGTGAGTAAACTAAATGTAGAATTTCTTTTTAGTCACAATGGTAGAGCAAATATAAGCGGTACTATATTGTTGATGTTAAAAGGTAAAACCTTTCAGCCTGTGAAAATCACCTACCTACCTTCTATTGATGTTTAAAAAAATGTCCATTGAATTCCTTGGACAGGCTCTCTGTACAATCTGTGTCCTCACTAGTTTTTATCATAAATATTAATATTGAAATTCTAGAGGTAGCTTTATTCCAATTAAAGAGAGATTGTAAACTGCACAAGCATAAAAGGAAAAGACATTTTTCCTACATACTCAACCCTAAACTTCCTATCCCCAATGTAGCAGGAATAATCCTTTTATTCCATTAAAATGGTCACTAACCTTATAATGATAAAAGAATGTTTTAGTCTTTTACCTGCAGGAGTCTTGTCAGTGTAACAGGAACTGAAATTGGGACCTGGCCATGTTGTCTATAACAGCCCAGGGCTCTGTACTGTTTTGTCTTCATGAAGGCTAAAGTAACAATGTCTGACTATTGCCTCCTGGGACCCTTTTGAAAACAAGATAGATAGCTGGTTCAAATACATGTTATAGACCTTGACCTGGGATATAACTGAGAAAAGCAAACAATTCCACATTCACTAAAAAATAATTAAAATGTTATTCTAAACTTTGTTTTTCTTGTGCATGTCATTTTGTATGTGCTTATGAATGCTATACTCAGTTACACAGATATGTAAGAAATGATTGTACTTATAAAACTGTTACTTAAGTCTTTTTTTCTCAGAAGAGCAAAAAACCTCAGAAAGCAATTGCATTGCAACTTGCATTTTCAAAGTCTTTGAAACTTGAGTATTTTAATTCATAAGTTATATCTTTATCATTCTAAAAAAAATTTAGGCTTCTTCAAAGCTGTCATTCTAAAATGTCTTGTGTGGTAGACTATTTATGTAAGGTTGCATTTCCTGTTGACTGGGTCAGAATAAAGTCATTGCTTTGGATATAATACTTACTTGGATGTGTGTGCATATTTGTTTAAAACTATGAACCCTGGAGAGAGTTTTAATTCTATGCAACATAAATGAGTTTTATAAAAGGAATATAGAGTTTCACCTAAAAAAAAGATTTGTATCTCAACAATATATTATTGTGTTAGGATACTGTCAGTCTAAGAGCAGCTTGATTTGAAAAAATGATTAAGTTCTTTTAATGAACTGCTAACATACTGCCCTGAGACATATGGATACATATTTTGCTGATTTTAGAATGGAATATAATGCTTCTGAGAAAGAAACTTGAGGTAGATTACTTAATGAATTTTTTCCGGCCCAAATGCTAAAACACCGGCATATGTTTTGCTGTTTAAAATACTTCCAAAAGATGGGGTGGCTGGGTGGCTCAGTCCTTAAGTATCTGCCTTCGGCTCAGGGTGTGATCCTTGCATTCTGGGATCGAGCCCCACATCAGGCTCCTCCGCGGGAAGCCTGCTTCTTCCTCTCCCACTCCCCCGCTTGTGTTCCCTCTCTCGCTGGCTGTCTCTATCTCTGTCAAATACATAAATAAAATCTTTTAAAAAAATATTTCCAAAAGAGAGTCTCAAAAATCAAAAAGATATTAGGGGAATACTCTATTTAAAAATTACAATCATTAAAAAAATAAATAAAAATTATTATCATTATTCTGTTTTTTAAAAGCACCAGCCTTTATGAAATATAGTTAAGAGAAATATAGTTAAGAGTCACTAACACTTTAGGCTCATTGAAGTAGAAACATGGAATGTTATTTTGAAAAAGAAATATATGTATATTCATACATATACATATGTACTCTTTTTAAAAAGAGAGCTGAAAGGGCTTCATAATTCGGGGCAGCAGAAAAAGGGAATAGCAAACATCACAGCCCAAAGCAAGAAGAAAGCCAGCCATGGTTTATTAGAGTAAAAAGAAAGGGTATTTTCCAGGCTAGATTTAGTTTTATTTGGAGCAGGAAGGGTGAAAGAGAGGTAGGTTCTCACCATCTAAATTAAATTATCTGGATTATCTGTCTACATAGTGCAATGATGACATTTCCTGTTCCTAAAGAGCTATGTAGAGATATCTGTAACCCAAAAACATAGAACCCACCATTTACTTTGGAAATAATTTTGAACTTTCCATTTAGTTAGGAAACACATTTAGCCAATATCATACTGTAACTATATTTTCGATTATATTCTCCATAAAATAGTCTTTAAATGAAGTTACCTCCAATTACTTATTGATCATCCACCAAGTACCAGGCATTGTTCTAGGAACATCAATGAACAAAACAAACAAAATCCTTGCCCTCCACAGCTGGGCAATTCTTTCTGAAGAGTATGGAAATCAATACTTGAGGGGGAAATCTTGTAGTTTTCATGTTGTCCACTAGGTGGCAAAGTGTGCAAAACTGACCACTTGATGTGGAGCAAAATTTGGTGCAAAGAATAGCTTATTTCTATGAAAATTTCCACCATATTTTGCTTTAAATGTCTCTTTTTGAGCATTACAGGTAAGACTAGATTCTGTGTTCAGTTTACAAAGCATTCCTTGCTAGGCGCTCACCATGTCAAGGAAAGAATACAGCCAGCTGCATTCCATGGAAGTCTGTCTACAAGATCCCCTAGCTTATTTTAAGAAATTTTGCTTTTTTATTTCCCATATTTCTCTGTACTCTCTGGTGTGTGGATTATAGAAAATTACCTAAGCGTTTTGCATAAGGTCCCACAAAGCCTTGGGTCAATTTTATTCACATTTAACAGAGATAAATTTAGGTACCACACTGCAATTTCAAATTTGGGGAGTTATCATTCAAAACGTTAACATATTGGAATAACATCCATGTGAATGAATAGTCAAACACATATGCCAATATAAACATGCATGCAGTCATGTATATGTTTTGTTTTCAGAGGCCCCTTACATGAGAGTCACACTTACGAAGAAATAAAATTACTTCATGTAATCAGATCTCTTCTTTGGGATAGAAGATAAGATATTTTCAAATGAAATTGGACTTTTATTCATCTTTACATTTCCTAAAGAGATAAAAATAATTTTCTCATTAGAAAAAATGGTTTATACACCACGTAGAAATACGTGCAGAATTGTTCACACATAGAGTTGGAGGTTCTCCTGTGTTTCTTACTATACAAAGTCAGGATCTTTGTTACTGAGTGGTCTTTAAATAGGAAGGCGAGATGTTGAGGTATTTGTGTGAAGATGCTCTCTCCGACACACGAGGAAAGTCTCTGTGTTCTTTTTCTAAGGACAGAATTAATAGAACGTTAACATGTTAAGATGGACAACTGAAAATTTTCTCATCACATTTTCTTTCACTTTGGCCCTGGTGATTTTCAATCCATTTGAAATGCATGGATCACACTTTGGGCATGAGGTTTGACGACAGTGGCAAATAAACAAACAAAAAAAAAAAAAAAGAAAGAGAGAGAGAGAGAATATTTTAATACATAAGTTGGAAATATGGGTGAGATTCCCAGTAGATGTAATTGTTTTAGAGTTACCTGAATTCTAGGGTAACTATTGTTTGATGCAAAGTGCAAATATTTATGTGGAACTTAGTGCTTTCAACACACAACAGGGCACCAATTTATATCTGCTCTGCTTGGCCCAGGGGGCCCTCCAGCATAGTTGAATGATAATAACTTTATTTACTGATAACAGTGATTACTTCATACAGAAATCATTTGTATAAAATTTATTTGTAGCTCTTAATGTAGTCAAGCAAGGTGTGGCATGGAATTCCTAGTGAAAGATCGATTCTTTTTTTTAATATGTATTTTTTAAGATTTTATTTATTTCAGAGAGAGCAAGGGAGCACAGATGGAGAGGGAGAAGGCGACTCAGGGCTTAATCCCAGGACCCTGGGATCACGACCTGAGCCGTAGGCAGATGCTTAACCGACTGAGCCACCCAGGGGCCCCAAAATGTACTTATTAATATAATTTTAAATTGTAAAAGGATTTCTTTGTATGAACAAAAGGAGGGACAATTACAAGGGGTTCAGGTATATAAAGTGCCCCTAAACTGAAGATAGCAGCTGGTTGTGATCCCTACTGACAGCGAAACAAGAAAACCCTCAGATTTAAGCACAGGGAGACTTGGAGACCTTATGTTAGAAAAAGGTGGAAGAATTTTAAGGAAATTAGAGTTATAAATAATGGACTGGATTGTAATGGGAGTTCATGGAATCTCCCTCACTTCGGGTCTTTACCAGTAGAATTTTATATCAATAATCTGAGTTTGATTTTATTTATTTTTATTTATTTTTATTTTTTGGTCTCTACCTCTCTTCCTTCTTCCTCAACCCCTCATTACATCTGCTCTGAATTTTAAGTCCTGAGAATACAGCTTTTAGTGGTTTTAAAGTAATCCCATCACAAAATTCTTTAATGAATTTATTACAATGAAATTGTATTCTGGGCTGCATTCATTTTAGGCTTTTCTTATGGACTTACTGTTTGCTTTTTTTCTCAACCAGAATTTTACTTTTACAATATTATAATAAACAGAATAAAACTTTAAACTAAAATTTTTAAAAACCACAAAATCTTCAATAAATCGAAGTTTTCATTCAACCATATTTTCTACTCACGTTTTTCAGTACACAAACACAGTTTTTTCAGAGTTGTAATTACTGTATACAATTCGTAGGGGTTTCTTTTTACTTAACATTTTATCATAAACAGTTCCCTAATTCTTAGCTGGGTTTTATATTTTCCTAATGGATAAACTCCCTCGGATTTCTTCTCTAAACATACTCCTTCCCAACGTTCCTCATCTCAAGTGAATGACACCACCATCTACCTAGTTTTTAAAGCCAAAAACCTAGCAGCATCCAGTTCTTAAGATCCCTCCGGCCACCATTCTTTCCCAAGCCTCCCAGGCTTTCGTTTGTCCAACCTCAGAAGCCTGAGAAAACTGCTCTCCTTACTTTCATTCTTGCTCCAGCCAGTTATCCATTCCTCACACAGCAGTCACAGTATTATTTCAAAAACATAAATCACACCACATCACTCCTCTTTAAAAATCCTTCTGTAACTATCCACAGCCCTTGAATAAGATCCAAATGCCTTACCACCACCTACCAGGCCAGGCAAGATAGGACCTCCGCCTTCTTCTCAAAACCTGCCTGCCTTCCTGAACGAATTTGCTCGTTCATTCATTCGTGCGTGCATTCTCCAAATATTTATTGATGTTTTCTTATGTTTCAGTGACTTTTTTAAGGTGCTTGGAATAGAGAGGTGAATGAAAGAGTGTCTTGTTTCCTGAAGCTTACATTCTATTGTACGTGAATGTTTGTGCCTCACAGCTCTTGCATTGGCTTCTCCCTCTGCTTTGGAATATTCTTGTTCGGATCTTCTCAGGGATGGTGTGTTTAGACAGATACAGACAGGCATGTAACATATCTATCACTGTAGCCAGTGTATGGTGACCTCTAAAGTCGTGTTTATCTTCTGAGTGTACTTGTGAAGGCAAATGACTTAATGAATACGAAGCCCTTAGCAGAGTAATCTTGATAGAGCACTAAAATCAAAGTTCTCTGTAATTTTGATTTTATTTTTAAATATTTCCCAAATCATCCCAGAGATTTCTGAGACTAGGTTTCCTATAGTGTTGACCAAACTACAAAATGAACTTCTCTACAAGAATCCTAAGTCACAAAATACATTTCCAAGATGCTGAAAGATTATTTCCTTCCAGAGCCAGAGCTCTGCTGTGCAGCGTGGTACAAATATCCCCAGCCTAACGGTATGGTTTTTATCATGGATACCAACTGGAAAATAATTTAGAGATGTTCTTGATTGGAAACAAATTTTGACCCTTTGGTGCGTTACATTCACAACGTTTCCACTGAAAAGTGTTTAAACTTTTATTATTGCATTTATCACATTGTATTATAGTCACGGATAGGGTGACCATACTTCCTAGTTTATGCCTGTTGTCTTGAAGTACCATCTGGTTTAGCATTTTAGCACTCTCAAAAGTGTCCTGGTTCAGACAATAAACTCTGTAGTCCCCCAAGTTATGAGGCAGGTGCCTGGCTGGAGAGGCTGAGAAGCACTGGGGTGGTCCAGAGCCAAGTGTGGGCCGGCTGGAGAAATTGGTGAGGCGGGTGACGAAGAGACGTCTGGCCGATTTGTGCGCTGGGAAGGGCTTTGGGGGAAGAGTTAGCCACTGGTGGCCGAAGGCAGAAGCAGAGGAGTCAGGAGGGCCTCAAAGACTGTGGCTAAGCCCTGTGAGGAGGGGACTCCGCCCCCTCCCCTATCCCCACCACCCCGTTTCTGCTAAGAACACCCATTCTAAGACAGTGAGGACTGCAGAGAACAGAACCATTTTGGCTCTCTGAGAGCTTGCAGTTATAAATGTATTAGTGGGCAGCGTCCTGGTGAAGAAATGAGGGCAATGAGACATAACCTGGAAGAAGCTTTGTAACGCTTCACCCCAGGGAGGTGTGAAAACAATTAACCAGAGTTTCTAGGCATTCTGAGAAATAGTCAGGTGGGGGCGGATTTGCATGGGTCTCAGTCACCAGCGCAAGATTTAATTTGCTTTAGGATAATTATAGTTTTGAGTATTCCAATTATAGAATCAATTATAGTCTATCAATTTACAAAGAATAGTTGATAAGTAGAACACCTCACATCCGAGAGGAATTTTTTCTGAACAGACAGTATCTTGGTTACTTAGTTCTAAAATTGTACTGAGAAAGATTTTTAAATTGAAACAGGATGAATTTTTTATATCTAAGACATGTTATTAAAGCACTTAGAGATTTTTGGAGATGTGGTTTGAGAACACTTATCAATATCAAAATGTTCACTCAACAACTTTGTCTTTAGATCCTACAGTGTTTCATGCACCGTGCCGAGTGATCATGACGGCATATTTATCTGCTCTGCTGTTTCTTCTACATTTTTATGCTGAAGACTCTCCCAAAATGTTATCTCAGCTTTCATCTCTAATCTCTGCGTTGTTATACATGTCTAAACTAACTGCTGAATAATGATTCCCGTAACTGTCCTATTTGTACTTTACATCTAACTGAGAAAAGGGAGCTCATTCTCTCCTTCCATTCGCCACCTTACACCCAACCCAAGTGAACTTGCCTTTCAATTGTGTCCGTCTATTGTGTTGTAATGGCAACATCTTCTTCAGACCATTTGGAGTAATTCTTAACCCCTTCCTCTTTATATCCAACAGCTGGTAGTTTGCCAAGATGGTTTACTTCCCAAATGTCTCATAGATATGTCCTCCATTTCCACGCCCAGTACCAATGCTGAAGGTCAGCTGTCCATATTTCGCTTGTGTAAGTACAGGGGCCTCTTCATTGATCTCCTTGAATGCACTACATTCTGTTGCATTTCGAGTTCATGCTTTAGATTGGCTTTAGAAAGATCTTCCTAAATCACAGATCAGAAATGACACCGTTCTTCACAAAACTTTCTAATTGCCTACAAAACTAAAGTACCAAATCCCTATTTCAGCTTATGTAATCCAATCTATAGTTTCTGGTCATCTCTTCCACACACTCATTGCTCACACCTTATCCTCCAGGTCCAGCAGATCAGTGACCATTCCACACCCCCCCTCGGCACTGTTGCCATGACTTGGATCATGCTGTTTCCCCCGAACCAGTAATACATCTACTGAAATACGATTCATCCTTCACACTCAGCTAGTAAGTGTGTTTTGTTTCATTTTTTAAGATTTTATTTGTCACAGAGAGAGAGAGAACAAGCAGCGGGATGGGCAGGCAGAGGAGAAGCAGACTCCCTGCTGAGCAAGGAGCCCATTGAAGGGCTCCATCCCAGCACCCTGGGATCACGACTTGAGCCGAAGGCAGACACTTAACTGACTGAGGCACGCAGGCATCCCTCAGCTAGGGAATGTTAATTGTTTACTCCTCTAAAATGGTAGCTGTCATTTTCTTTCCTAAGATCTTTTAGTACATTTTCTTCTGCTGTTTGTTAAGGTTAGCAATATACAAAATGTACTTGGGAGTCGGCCTCTCTTGATTCCTGTAAATGTTCATGTGAACCTCCGAAAGTCACATAACTTCTCCAGACCTCTGCAAAATTGTGGTGTTCTATATAAAGTATTATAGAACTATATGGACTATGGTTGTCTTCCCCCCGCTGAAGTCTTTGATGGTAAGGGACAGTTTTCTTCACTTTTGTCTCTTTCACAGTCAATTCCTTCCTCACACAAAATGAGCCATCTTTAAATGCGTATTTTAATATTTAAATTAAAACATCACTGTATTGTAAAACAGTGTCCTAAGTTTATGCCATGTTATAGGTACATGGGGGGTATAGTAAACTTGAATATGTGAGAAATGAGATTTCCCTTAAATAATGAGAAAAGCACGAAATGAATTAGAATGGCTTTTAGGGAGCAGGACATGCCTGTAATATGATCTGCTATATTAAGGTTTTAAAGAAATTAATGTAATAATAATTGAAAGTCTTACAAACTAAATTCTACACCTGCAAGTAATATTACACCATGTGTTAACTAACTGAAATTTAAATAAAAACTTGAAAAAAAAAGTATTAGAAACTCTTCAAGTCAATGAAAAGGGAAACCACTGAGGAGGGGAAAGGCAAAGCATTGTTCCACTTAATGGTATGAAATAAAAAGAAACATGGAGCGCCTGGGTGGTTCAGTCTGTTAAGCGTCTGCCTTCAGCTCAGGTCATGAACTCGGGGTCCTGGAATCCAGTCCTACATCGGGCTCCCTGCTTAGTGGGGAGTCTCCCTCTTCTCTGCCCCTCCCCCTGCTCTTGCTCCTGCTCTCTCTCTCTCACAAAAATAAATAAAAAAATCTTTTAAAAAAATAAAAAGAAATATGGAGCCAAGTACTGGCCATACCTAGTGCAAAGTGACTTCAGCTATCAAACTCTAAATGTGCAAAATTCATCTCTGTTGAGAGAATGATGCATTCGGCTATGATGTTTAACACAAAACATTAAGCATTTGATTCTGCTAACTTCCCTTGCTCTGACTCCATGATCATCAACCAACTTTCTGGATGTTGGTAAAGAAAGAGAATGTACTGATCACATTCAGTAAGTTTCCACTGTAGCACTTCCTTCAGTTCTAGATTTAAAAAATCAGTGCCATGAAAAATACATTGCTTGAGGTCTATTGATAAAAACAGATTTTGAGGCTGAGAACCAGACCCAGAACCAACAAATTCATCATGATAATAAATGCTACCCTGGGAATGCTGTTCCAAGGGCATTGGATTTCACCTAATCTAAGCTGAGCTTGGCCGCAGTCAAGAGTTTTTCATTCCTCTGGCTTATTATTGACAATGGCTATATAATCTTTTTTGGGGTTGCATTTTGGAAAATCCTATGCATTATTTTCTTTGCTCCAAGATTAACTAAGGGAAGGAGAAAATATATATATATTTTTTGAGTTATATAGTAAAAACAAGTATCTCCAAAGTGAAATAAAATGAATAACTGAATCCCTTCATACACATGATTACCTACATTGGATACTGAAGTCCATTGGGGGGGGGTTACATAACAAAGTAGCTAGATTGCAACACTAAAATTGATACTTATTAAAAATAGTGTATATAATTTGAGAGTTTTAGAGATATAATAAACTATTTGATGGCCTCAGGATGGGAAATGACATTTGCCTTGACAGAAACTCACTGTGAGGCAATGTGATGGGTGGGAGAGTGCTGGTAGATACACAGAGCTACTCTGTTTTGCTCCTTTTATTGTCCTTACAGTAAGAGTAGTGGCCTCGATCAACTCTCCTAGACGTTTTCACTTTTCTGTAAATCTGCAAGCAGATTCATTGGCAGTCAGGCCCTGGCAGGGCTCTGTCTCCTGGGGTTGCACACATTCACAATTCAGGAGAGAGGACTCCTCTAAAACTGTTTAACATGAAAGCATTCTCTGTTCATGTTTCGTTTGGATAAAAATTGGCAAATATTCATTATGTTAAACTTCCACAAACGTAGTGTAGTCTTCAGATGTCTATCCTATCCTCAAACCTTCAACACGATTTTGTTAGAAGCAATTCCTTTTGCCTGAACTCTTTCAGGAAGGCTTTCAAAGAAGATGATAAACACTGGTATTGTTTTCTTTTGCAGCTTAACACCAAAGCAAAAATACATATTGCTTTAACCATCCATAACTGACCATATTCATTAATTTGGTTTTAGCTAATCACATTGATTGTTTTTAAACTTAAGTACACGAATGAGCATAAAAGGGTGTGTTAAGTCAGATCACAATCTTTTGGCTTAATTTAAAAACCTGATAATAAAACTGGGTCATGCTGACTGCTAAGACGTGTTTTCAAAAGTGAAAAACAATTTTATTTTTAAAGAATGCTTCACCTTAATTCTTCAAAAAAAAAAAAAAAAAGGAAAGCAGAAAAGTAACCTGAGATCCTAGAATCCCTTTTTATTTTAATTTTTAAAATAAATTAGGGAGGAGAGACATTAGTGAAGATTTTGGCTTTACATAGTTTCCTTTGGAAAGCGTCAGCAACTTAAATATTTTTCTTTTTCTTTTTCTTTTCTTTCTTTCTTTCTTTCTTTCTTTCTTTCTTTCTTTCTTTCTTTCTTTCTTCTTTCTTCCTTTCTAACCACTGAAATATTTAAAAAGTGATTAGCTACTTGCAAAGAGAGTGAAAACATTACCTTAGGTATGTGTGTCCCCAAAACTTACATATTTCTGATTCAGACTTTTAAACTGTCGATACCCAGGAGACAAATGCCATTGATGTGTACCTGGCACTACTTCTGCCAGTTAATTTTTTCCCCAGAGAGTGGTTTTGGGCGACAGAGTGGCGTCCGGGCTCCCCGGGTTGTTGCACTGACAAACTGCAGTGGTGGTAAAGTCAAGGAGCCTGACAAAATCTCATTAATCATTTTAAATTAAATCCAACCTTCCTGTCCAACTGCACCAAGAAGAAAGCCATTTTTTTTTTTTTTTAACAAATGAAAATTTCCTCAGTAAAGATTTGGTCTCTTTCTCTTATTGGTCTTTAATTTGATGAGACAAAAATAATATAAAACAATCCACTTTTCGAAGTTTGAAAACAAAACATTTGTCCAGAAATGATTTAACAGATCAACCAAGTGTCTTTTAAAAACAAAACAAATTTTGAATAAAAATACATGGAAACATTCTGAGGGGAAACTATACTGGTTAATTTAGGGACACCATTTATCTTTATTTTCTGAATAGTTCAGGGAATTTATTTAGTTCTATCTAAAATATATGATCCTTAATAATATTTGAAGGTGGAAATAAGCTCATTATCCATATCTTGGTATATTTTACTCCAGATTTTTGTGGTGTTTTATAGTAAGTTGTAATGTGTGTGTGTGCACACATACATACATATACATATATGCATAATTTCATAGCCTTTTGGTATTCATAATGATTTGTAACTGCTTTCCCATATTATTCATTAATATCATAGCTTCACAGTGATACATGATGAAGACATATTTTGGTCTACTTGACCAGTGCCTAACGTAGTGTCTGGTACATAGCATGTACTCAAATATCTGCTAGTTATTTGTTTGAACAGCCCCAAGTTTTGGGCATTCCAGTTATTTCCTTTTTTTTTCCCCTTGAATTAAAAACAATGACAGAACTAAAATGTAAGTACCGCCTTTTCCCTATTTTGGATTATTTCCTTAGGATGGCTTCTCACAGTGGACATATTCAGTTAGGAATGCTTAAAAAGAAACTAGGCAGTTAACAGCATGATATTTAAGAAGTTCATTTTAAACACAGGAAAACAGACTCCAATTACAATAAAGAAACTGTTATCTCAAATGTTAAGACTTCTGAATATGCTTAGTCTCATCAAGCACCATATTAATCATATTGTAAAACATGTAAAAGATCAATTTAGAGAAGTAAAAATATCAACGGCTTAAATCGAGATTAAAAAAAAGACAATCTTAAAGTAGTGATTCATCCAAATATTTAAAATCAGAAGTCCTCTAGAGATGAATTTATATCAAGAATAATACACAGGTTGAATTTGTTTTTCAATATTTTTAAGAAGTTAATTAACTCTAATATGTTCCAACTTACAAACCACATACACCTGAAAGCTCCAAATATATTTTTAAAAAATGGACATATTAAAGCCATTTTCCTATGTGCTTATGTACAAACTAAACCAGATCTAAAATAATTCAGTTGGGCAAGGTCTATGTGAGGTACTGAGGGAGATATAAGAATAAAATTTCCACCTGAAAGAATTGGAACAGTTGCCCTGGAGAGGAAAGAGTCTAAGAGGACTTTGAAGGGCAAATAACACTGCAACAGGTAAATGTGAGGAGAGGTTACGAGCTTTCAAAAACAAAACAAAACAAAAAACAAAAACAACAAAAAAAACACCAGCAAAATTAATGGAAGGATGAAAATACAGGGTTCATTGAAATTGGAGAGTGTTAGTTTTAACAAATGTACTTAGGAAAAATCCTGCTGATGATAAATCTGGATGACTCAAAGTTTTTGAGCACTTTTGTCCCTTGCCTTCTTTTCTTAAAAAACAAACCAACCAACCTATATATTAGAAAACCTAACTGGTAATTATGTATATAGGAAAAATGCACTAGCAGTACAGTTGGTACGGTATGTTCTGGCCCTGAAGCGGCACAGCTCTTAGCGGGGATGGAAGGTGTAGACAGGTCTGAGTTGCGGTGGACCATAAGTACTCTTGTGGGTTTCAGCAGAGCTCAGATTACCCATTGGGGAAGAGAATATTTGGTCAGAGACAATATAAAACCCATTAGCACTACTGTAACTAAAGAACTCAGCCTTAAGTGGAAAAGGTAGACTCAAAGAAGCCTAAGTGTAGATAGGAAAAAAACCACTTGGTTGAACTGTACCAAATACAACTCGGCATCCATCTTGAAACTCCACTTCCCTAGTTTTCCAGACACCATTCTTCCCCGGTCCTTCTACAGACTTCACAAACTCTCTTTTTCTCTACCAAAACCTAAAATGCTGTGCTTCCCAAACATTTCTTTTTACTCAACAAACTTCCTAGAGGAGTTTTCTCCAGTGCTTCACTTAACAAAATACCTTTCAAATACGAATATGACCCCCAAACTTACATATTCAGACCTGATTTTTTTCTAGCCTTACTCTCCAGCTGCAACCAATGTTCTATTGATACTTTCAGATTCAAAATATCCAAAAGGTGGGATCGTTATCTGTTCCATATCACTCCGCTGGTTGCTTATCTTAGTAGTTCCCTTTGATAATAGGTCAACCAGATCCTTACACCAAACACCTTCCTTCAAAATCACTAAATCCCATCAATTTTCAGTTTTTGTTCGTTTTTTATTCGTTCCTCCTAAGTCCTCTGCCCCTTACCTAGTTCAGGCCTTATAATAGAAAGGCAGACTTTGAAAGCTTTGCTGAATAAGTTATATCCGAGGTGGATCTTAGATGATGAGTAGGGCAACTTTAGATATAGAAGGGAGAGCAGGATATCACAGAAAGACCAGCTTGTAAAAGACAAAGACAGATAAATCACATTTGAGGAATGCTGGAAATGAGGCTTTAAAGAAAGATAAACTGAGGCCAGATTGTACAGCCTTTTTTGTTTGTTTTTAAGGATTGATTGATTGATGGATGGATTGATTTACTTATTTCAGAGAGAGCGCATGTGTACAAGGGTGGGGGTGGGGTGGGGAAGACTTCCCACTTGAGCATGGAGCCTGACTCAGAGCTCAATTCCAGGACACTGAGATCATGACCCAAGCCGAAATCAAGAGTCAGATGCTCAACCAACTGAGCCACCCAGCTGCCCCCAGATAGTACAGCCTTATATGCCATGCTTAGGAGGATTAATTTTGTAGAAAGGGAGACATTGAGGACTTTAAACAGATGTGTCATAAGGAGCCTGTGTTTTAGAAAGATAAATTTGTTTTATCAGAAAGAAGTTCCACTAGTTTCTAACTTCAGGCAACTGGAAACATGTGGGAACATTATTTGTATGTCACAATAACCGAGGGATGCTCCTGGCATCTGGCAGGCAAAATCCAGGCATGCTGATGTTCTCTACTATAGGGCACAGTTTCCCATAGTGAACATCCTTCCCCCAAAACCAGTGGGACCTCCACTGGAAAACACTGAATTTCTAATTGAGTTAAGCATTCAGTAAATGTTTATTATGATGGGTTTTTAAAAAATAAACATTTAAATTTATAGTCACCTAGTTTTTAAAACACCAGGAATCAATCCCTATTCAGTAAGCACAGAAAGTGGTAAAAAGAATGCTGCCCACGGAAAGAGGTTTCTACGTCAAATGATGGCCCAGCAGCTCTTTCAGACCAACCCTCGAACAGGTAAAACCACAAACTCTGGACAAAGGACAGAAATGGGAAGCAACCCAAATAAAGGCTGACTCAGTGATATTTTTCAGGCTGACATTGAAAAGAATACGTGGGAGAAGAGAAAAGCGTGGGATGAATTTCCCATTTTTTGGCTTTTGCCTGAGGGCGGCCTCCAGTCTGCATCATAGCAGCTTTCGCTTTACGGACTTGAAGAACCGTGGGGCAGAGTTTGGGGCAATAGTAACTGCAAGAAAATGAAGAGATAAATAATGGCAAGTAAAGAAGAGCAAGCGCCCTAATTTCTGTGTATGAACTGTGCCCCAAACTCTGGCTTCTCTCTGAAGTATGTACACACAGAAAAAAGATTCCAGGTTAAAGAAGGGACCTGACATTTGAGCTACTTCAGGGGAGCAAGAGCTTGCAACTGAGTTCTGCCAGTTAACTTCCAGCTTAAAAAAAAAAAAAAGGCTTTGGAGAAATGTATCATAATACAGGGTTTCTACATATTTTATTTGCCGTGTCCAGGACAAAGTTTAAATTACTAACATATGAAGAAACAGGAAAATGTGATCTATTCTCAAAAGAAGAGACAATTGAAGAAGATGAAATGAGCAGATAAAGATTTAAAGCAGCTATTTAACTATGTTCAAGATTGTAAGGGAAAATGTGCTTGCAGTAAATGAAGATAGGAAATCTCAGCAGCACAGAAATATAAATTATAAAAACTTGAAGGAATTTCTAGAACCAAAAAGTATAGTAATTAAAAAAGTTCACTGAATGAGCTTAAAAGAAGAATGATTATAGAAGAGTCAGCGACCCAGAGCAGAATCAAGAGAAATAATCCAACTGAAGAAGAGAGGAAAAAAAGATTTAAAAAAATCTGTAAGATGATATCAAAAGTTCTAGCATATGTGTAAAAGGGGAGAAAAAAATGAGACTGAAGAATATTTGACAAAAGAACTGTCAGAGGAAAATGGGATTTTTATATACACAGGGAGAAAACGATTTGGATATATCGACTTCTTACTGGAAACATTGGAGGCCAAAAGACAGCAGAGGACTATCTTTAAAGTGCAAAAGGAGGGAAAAAAGTGTCAACGCGAATTATACACGCAGCAAAAGTATTCTTCAAAAAGGAAAACAAAACAAAGATATTTTCATGTTAAAGGAAACTGGATAATTAATTGCCAGCAGACCTGAACTGTCATAGATGTTAATATTTTTCAGGCTGTCATGAATGATACTACAAGGAAACTCAGATTTTCAGAAAGGAATAAAATCATTAGAAATGATAATGTGGGTCAATATAAACAAACGTTTTTCCTGTTGTTTAAAGTGTATATGACCACTCAAAGCATATTATTACAGTGTGGAGTTTGTAATGTATGCTATCTGTAATTCATATGACAACTGTAACAAATGGAGGAAGTGGGTAAACACCCCTATATGGTTACAAGGTTTCTATATTTTAAGTGAAGTGGTGCAAATATTAACTGTAAATAGGTTTTGTCAAGTTATATATCTTGATATAGGCTTGGTTTACTCAAGTGTATGCATTTATTAAGATTCATGGATTAGTACATTAATTACATTTACGTATTTCACTGAATGTAAATTTTACCTATAAAGAAAAAAAAATTAAAAAGTGGATCTCTAGCTAACAATATACAAGTTCAATTCTATAGGAAGAAAGTGTCCTGTGATGTCCGAAACCTGTATTACCTGTATTAAAACAATGATAGGTTGACTGACAGACAGAGGGATGGAAAAATATGTGCTAAAGTGAATGCAGTAATATTTTAATTATAAAATCTACATAGTGGTTATATATGCATTCTCTGTAAAATATTTTAATTTTTATATGTTTGAAAATTTTCATAAGAAAATGTTAAAAAAAGAATACTGCCAATCTACATTTATAATCAGGTCAGGGTGGAAAACATAAAACAGGAAAAAGGGGAAAACTGTGAAATGGAGGATACAAAAAAAGAAATAGAAGGAAAGAAAAGAGAGTAAAGCTAAAACAGAGGTAGAAAGAACCTAAAGGATAGAAAAAAAAGAAAAAAGAAAAAAGAAAAAAGAAAAGGAGACAGGGCAAGATGCCTGCCATTCATGGGAAAATAGAAACGATAAAATGTTATCATTATTGTTGGTCTTCTGAAACTTTCCAATAAATTAGTTTTGAAGTTAAAAATTACCAAGAATTACTTTGTCATGGAATTCAAAATTATGCAAATATGAAAATTTAGGTATTTTCCTCAAGACCTGAGAACTTGTTTACTTCCAGTCTAAAGTGACTTTCAAAATTGTTTATCTTATGTCTTGTCATTGAAAATTCTGTAGGACATCACTTGTAGTTGTAATATGACCAACCACTATTTACTTAGGACCAGATGTGGAAAGAAGCTGGGACTGTACACTTCCAGCAAAAGTTTCTAATCCTCCAAGTTGCACCCCTAAACTAGCAGTGCTACCCATCACATAGTGTCTCATTTCAAAGCTGAGGCTTTTCACTTAGCAGTATTTCCAGGAACTTCTGACTTATCATATAAATATACTGTTCTTTATCATTTCGATGCTATGTGTTTCATAATTAAAAAATTGTTAATTAAGCTATGCTTCATACATTTGCTCTCTAAGAAGCAGTATTTTTCCTTTCGTTACCAATCATGTAACATCCCTGAAGGCAGGGCCCATGTCTAAGTATTGCTACTACCTAGCGGAGTGTTTAGTACACGGAAGGTCCTTGGTAAATATTTGAATGAATCAATGAAGAAAATTTATTCTTTCACAATACCCCTTTCTCAACTGATTCTAAACAGAAATTATCAAGGTAAGAGAATGGTAAATTTTGACTAATTACAAGAGATATGTTTTAATAACATTCTGTTCCTATGTATGGGAATGCTAGATTTTAACACATTTTGCTATCTCAAGTAGTTTAAAGGACTTATGGAGAAATGACTGAGAACTTTTTTAAAAATGGAAAGTCAAGTGACGAATTTATATTATAAAAATAAGTGCCTGTTTTGCTTATTACTAGTAATAAATCGATATTCTTTTCAAAGTTCAAAGGAAGGAGAAACTGGTATTGGTTTTTATCCAAGTCAGATCCAATTTTTATGAAGACAGTAATAAGCTCAGATCAGAATCAAATAAATTTCAGAACTCAGTTTGAGAGAAAAAGGAAAGGCTTTAGTTAAAATCTTTACAATAAAATAATTATGATTATAAATCTCTTTAGTTAAATATGTACACATTACATGGTATTTTAAAAAAGAATGAAAATGAGTAGTTTTTCAAGCAAATCTAATGCACAAATACACCACCTTTTAGAGTATAATGTCAGTTTAACATTCTTAAACAGCTGTGTCAGACAATGGCTCTGCTTTGTGCAAAACATGATAAGCGAAATTAAGAAAAATTCTGTAAAATTCTTTAGTTCCCCAAGGAAATTACTAAAAAAGAAAATAGTAAAAGAAAAAAAGGTGTACACTCGAGCTTGATTGTATACAGAGGCTAGAATGACCAGCACTAATGTAACCCCCATATCTGCTAAATAAGTCCTTGGGTAACTTTAGTTTGAAGTTAATGGTTGAAGTCCTAGCAATTGTGCTTTTATGCAGCCACATGGCCAATAAGGTAGATGTTGTCATAAAGGTGCCCTACAAAATCTTCACTAATGTTTTGAGCAGCACGACGGGTATTTCGAATAAATTCTCTTTTTGACATTTTATTCTTCACATGAGGGCTAGTGAGGTCAATGGAAAGTAGAATCAAAGAGTAGCACAGTACATAGACAGCATCTGGAATTAAAAAGAAACACCTCAAATTATTAGGTGGTTTGAAAAATGTGGTCCCAAAGGCATTATCTAACACAAACATTTGTATAATTTAAAGAAATCAAGATTAGATCATAACTAAACATAGAATGGCCAACTCATCCCAGTTTGCCTAGGCCTTTTCCAGCTTTAGCACTGAAAATCCTATGTCCTGGGAAACTCTTCAGTCCTGGACAAACAGGGATGCTTGATCATCCTGAATGAACACCAGTTTAGCGAGTATTTCCTTCAACTCATAAGGCATTTTAGAATAGTTTAGGAATTTATAGTGAAAGCTCATTCTAAACTTAAAAATGTCAGAATTGGTTTTATTTTCATCTTTGTTTCAAATGTGATACTCCCATTCAACTATCCATAAAATACACCTGTACTGTTAGTATATTTATCTTCCCATTAAAAAAAAAAAACCCACATATTTATTTACATAGAATTTTTTTTTTAAAGATTTATTTATTTATTCGACAGAGATAGAGACAGCCAGCGAGAGAGGGAACACAAGCAGGGGGAGTGGGAGAGGAAGAAGCAGGCTCATAGTCCAAGAGCCTGATGTGGGGCTCGATCTCATAACGCCGAGATCACGCCCTGAGCCGAAGGCAGACGCTTAACCGCTGGTGCCACCCAGGCGCCCCTACATAGAATGTTTTTTGTAAAAATCTAATTGGAAAATATTTAATGACAAAGACATGTATTAACAGTCCTTGAAAAAAAAGGGTAAACAACTTATAAGACTATTAAATTAATATCCTCGTTTGAGATATGTATTTTTAAGGTCCATGGAATTTACGTATTAATTTCAAAAGTAAATTTTTAGGAAAAAGATTGCTAAACCTGAGCGCCATGCAACAACAACAATGAAACGTCTTTACACATGCCCAAAGCAATATTCTGATGTTTACTATAAAAATAGTAACAAACCTCAGGATACTTAGTATTATATGCTACAACTACTTGTTATTACAATGGGGATTTTGTTTCAGAATCCTGCAGTCTTAATAAAGCAAAGTTAAATATTATGTTATTTTATAAAAGCATTTTCAACAAATTTCATAAGATGGGTACATGTTTTTTTAATCTCCACTTAATAAACACAATAAAATTTTTGAGATGAAGAGAAAAGTAAAGCTCGGTCAAATGAAAAAATATGTAGGATACTCAGGTTATATTGCACGTACATAGATATGTACTCATACTCACAAATTATAAAAATTAGTGGTATTAAAAATAAATTTTAGTAGAAAAATTCTACATGTTACCTATGTAATATGTGGATTATGAAAAGCTTTAAAAATAATTTCCCAAGTTTTTAGTTAAATTAATAATATTCAATTCTCAATCAAGAATAATTTTAATGAATTTATAGCTAAGTCTAACTTTTTTCCAAAAACTGTGTATTTACTACATATAAATGACAGCTATGACAAACTATTCTAAGCTCACATAAATGTATTCTACAGAATTAGTCATTGCTATAAGTAGTAAGAGAAGTATTTCTAATCTCTGAAAGCATGTTTCCCCATGGTGAGAAAAAATGTCTCCTACACTACTATTTTTACCTGGAGGTGGGAAGGGGGAATGGATATATATTCTTACCAGGACTAAGGCCAAGTTCTCGCATTAAATCGGGATTACAAGCACAGAATCTATGTGAGAACTTTGTTATGAGAGTTTCAAGATATTCCCCACGCTCCTCAGGGGCATGGATATGACGAAAAAATTCTCTCAGTGCATTGGGCAAAAACTGATTTCTAAAATTATGCAACGTTACAAGGTCATCCAAGACATCTCTCCTAGTGGAAAAAGAAAAAGATACAGCTTTAGTTAACATTTCTCTACTAAAAAAATGATAAGGACTCATAAATTATGGTTTTGGATGAAAATACTTTATTATTGATTCTCAGATCAGCTAATGCTATAAAGTATACATAATCCTTAAAATTAAAAAATCCAACTCTGATTAAGACGTTAAATAATTTTTAAATCTTTTGTGAATGGGTGATAACAAAGCAAGGTGAAGCTAGTAATTCTAATTATAAAATGAAGAAAAAATAAATTTTGCAATATTAAAAGGGGCAGCTTCTTTTCAAGGGTCTTTTTGGCTAAATTCAAACAGCAACAGAACTCTTTATGTTTTTAACTATGAGAATAATAAGAGTTTTCACTTTCCACAGCAATCCATACCACCAGAGGTAACAGCTATTTATGTAGACTTTTAAAAATGTCAACATACAGTACCTATTTTTCTAGTATTTATAGCTTTTCTTATTCCATATGGCATATGGTGAACAGTTTTTTATGTCTTTACACACTGATCTAAGTCATTCTTTTTACTGACTCAACAGTATCCCATCTTATGGATGTAACAATTCTACTTATGTACAGTTGGGTTATTTACAATTATATATATATTTGTGTAAGTATATGTGTGTGCATATGTGTGCAAACATTTGTGTAAGTGTATGTGTATATGTAAGTGTTTTTTTTTTATCAACGGTGATCTAATAAATCATCATCCTTTGTTATATTATGCTTCAATTCTTGCTGAACTCAACCATGATTATATAATTATAATCTTTAATTTCTATCAATTATTTATGGTAGGGATAAGCAAATTATATCTAGTGAGCCAAATATGGCCCACTACCTATTTTTGTAAATAAAATTTTATTAGAACACAGCCATCCTCATTTGTTTACATACTGTTTGGCTGCTTTCAGGCTACAATGGCAGTTATGAATAGCTGTGAGAAAAATTTCTCAACTAGATGACTGCTATGTGGTATAGTTTTAAAAGTAAAGCTTAACTCATTAAAAGCATTACTTAACTCATTTCTGATGAAAACTTAAAATTTTTTTTACCTTTCATCAAGATAGATTCTCAGTTTTTTCCAATTTAGTGTTCTTGTACAGAAGATAAACTTTGCTATTTCCTTTGATGAATCATCTAGGATACCCTTGGACATAAAGTAGTTCACTCCCTAAAGCAGAAAGACAAGTCTACATAAATAAAGTCAGTCTTTATTTATAAATTTTAACAATTAGGCGATAGCAGAACAATAGCCATAAATTCTTTCCAGCATTAATAGACTTTTTATAGCTTTAACATGCAAAATACAAGCTAGACCTTGAGCTGAAACTATTACTTGTGGTTGATAGTTTACATGCAATGAAAAGTAGGAAATTCAAAGTTAAGACTCCTAAAGAAATTCTAATTCAATTTTTTGGCTCATGTCAGTTAAAACTAACTATACAGAAATATGGCTTATATTGTGGTGGTGGTTGGGGGGGGAGGGGAAACTACTATATAGACTTTAAAATAAGCCTTGTAACAAACACTTCCACTGCCTAATAGAAAACATGATTTCTTAGACATATTCTAATACATTATTCAAGGAAAAAGCTTCTTGAGAAAAAGAGATTCTCCAAATCAAAGATCAACAACTTTATTCTGTAAAGAAAAATACTTAAATTATTTAACTTAAAGTAAAGTAAGCACAGTTCCAGGTAGGTTTATGGTGTGTATATACTTTGGTTTTAAGCATCACTATATTCCATAAGAATTTAGCTTCAATTTATAGTGAGTAAAATATAACATTTTTTCATAGGATTTATCTTTGAATTTCCTTTTCCCTGCATGCAAAGTTTTCCAGAGAAGCATTATCCACAGTTTGTACCTATTTTAGATTTAAATCAACAACAAAACATCAACAAAAAAACTGAACACTGAAACCAATGTTTTCTCATGTATATGGAGGTCACATTCAAATAAATGCCTTATGTGGATTTGAATGCGCAGTTATTGAAATAAAAGGCAGGTGTGTTTATTTCAACTCATAGTTATCCAGATACATGCATTCCCATGAATACTTATGTCTGGATAATAGCACACTGTGTGCAGTTAATTAGTAGAGAAAATGATGTATTATATACACACAACATACTGTTTTCACACATAAATTCCTTCAGCATTTCTTCCCTTTTACAAACACATATACTACTCAGAAATATTGCACCCATTAAGAATTCAAAAAGTTGGAAGAATTTTTATGAAAGACTCTTCGAGATAAAGTCTCATAACATTTTTCTATTAAAAAAATTAAAAAGCAATTTGGTACCATGAGGTAATGCCTTTGAAAGGTTATAATCATCTGTAAATTGTAATTCAAAGATAAGATTTTTTAATATAAAACTAATTTTATGAGCCATGAGGATAATATCCTAATGACAATGTTATCAGTTTCTCATGTGAATTTTAATAGTACAAAAGCAGTGCTAAGGCTCTGGATTAAAAAATGTGTCTAAGAAGAGCAGAATGTGATAACGTGAAACTTTCTTGTCAACTCAGTTGTAAGCAGTATTTCAGACTGCATCCTGGATACAAGGCTAGGAAATGCAACATGGTCAAGATGGAAAGCCAAAGAATTTGTTTGGAATGAGTCTCTCAGCAATTGTCTGAGGGGGCAGGGACTAAAGAAATAGTAATGCTTGTTCCATCCTTTCCTCCATTAATTTGAATAATTGAGAGTTGACTGTATGTTTTAATTCATCTACTTAGTAAAAAATTGTCAGGTTTGATTTTTTCCAAAATTCCTCCATTTAAGAGAATAACAATATTTCAAAAGTATTTGCAGTGCTTGATTTTAATCTAAGCTATTCAAACCCCAAGGAATGTCAACTAAATATTATTTAATAGGTTATTTATACCTACTTGTTAATCAATATTTAAGAGATGTAAAACTAATTCTAATCAATTTTTAAAATTATACAAAATATTAAAAAACACTAAATGATCCATTGAATAGAACATAATTCTCTAATCATCTGATATATGTCTTTTAATATCATTTGATGCTCCTTAGTTACAAATTAGCATTGGTATTTGCCTCATGTAAGTATCCTAAAAGTATGTTGTTGATAATTTCCTTTTTTAAGGAATACATGTTTTAAGAATTTAATCCCTCACCTAACTTGAAGTCTCCAAAATCAATCATATACACAGGAGTAAGCAAGAACACAAACAGCTTTAAACCCAATCCTGACAACGAGGGACACAGATTGAAATAAACCAATTCTGTTGGTTTTACGAGGAAAGGAGGCATCAGTTTTCAAGGCTGGGATTTCTCTGGAAAGGAAGAATACTTCAGAAGGGCTATCAAAGTGACAGGTCAAGGGGTGTGAAACAGGAAAAGTAATGAGATCAGATTATAATTTTCTTTAATAAGCAAGCTGGCAACCATCCGAATTCCTATCTTGTTATGTAAGTAATGAACTACAAAAGAAAACATTGTATGAGATTGGTTGAATAACTCTATATTTGTTTAGTAAGTGGTATAAGTATTTTTTTTATATTTAATATAGTTTTAGAAGAATGGTATAGAGAGAGCCCCAGACCACATAGCACGTTACTAATCAGGACTAGAGCTCTCAGCAGAGTGAGAGTATATGTGTGGTGTCTCACAGACAAAGGAAATCATGAACATTACTATTAGTCTATACCAACAGTTTCCAGAAAAAGGGAAGGCTATAGCTCACTATTGCCCACATAATTCACTACAAAAGTGTCAGATTCTGGATGTCACATTTTGTGGGGCTATTGACAAACCAGAATTTATCTAGATAAAGGAAATCAGGACCAGATAAGATTGTTGAAGGGTCTAGAATCCCTGTTAGATAAGGAAGAGTTAAAGAATGTACTGATGTTAGGCCTAAAGAAGGTACTTAGGAAAGAAGTTTAAGACTTTAAGACACCTGAAAGGCTTTACCATAAGGAAAAAGAACATACATTGTGTATGGTTTTAGTGAAGATCTTAAGCTGATGAAAACTACAGAACTTCTTCCCAGAATAATGCACATATACATTTTTAAAATATACATTAAATGTCTGAAGCCCCTCTAAGGACTGCAGGTTAGGAATCCCTATTCTAGAGGAATGTTAGTAATGGGGGAGGTTAGTGCCATGTAAGGAAGGCCATACTTGCAATTAGAGCCGAGTTGCTCAAGGCCAATGGTTTGTCATTTATTTGATTCTTTTTTTTTTTTTTACATTTCCAAAATAAATTTGCTTAAGCTTCACATTATTACTACTTAGTTTACTTTGATTGCTTAATCTATATACATTTTAACTCCACTATGCAAACTCTACACTGTTCAACTTGCAGGATTATCTGAATTGTTACAGTCATAGTGTAGTTCCTTTTTTTTTCACATGGGAATAATTCTAAAACATTTTTGTCATATAACTGGAAGCTAAATCATGATGGTGTCAGTCCTATAATGAATTGGCTCCATAGCATAAAGGGAAGTTTTTGTCATCTAGAAGGTATTGACCAAAATGGATTTTATTAAAAAAAAATAGTTTTAAAGGAAAGTTACAGTGGGATAAATAAAATTCCTATCATGAAAATAGATTGGACGTATACATTAAGATTCATATTTTTCTGGAAAATCATAAAATAACACTCAATTACAAATCCTAAATTCCTTACTAATGTGATTTTTTTTTTTAAGAGAGACAGAGCGCATGTGCCTGAGAAGGGCTGGGGCAGAGAGAGAATCTTAACCAAGCTCCACGCTCAGTGCATACGAGGAGTTTAATCTCACAACTCTGAGATCATGACCTGAGCCGACCTCAAGAGTTGGATGCTTAACAAACTAAGCCACCCAGGTGCCCAAGAAAGAGATATTCTTATAAATAATCATAAATATTAATTTGGAAAAAAAATCCAAATTTTAAAATCCACTCTATAACCAGAAAAATGGGTTAGTCTTTCTAGCTGCTAACAGGATAGGTGCCCCAGTAATGTGATTTTTAAAAGAAGTATCCATTTAACTTTAGCTTTAAATATAAAGATGAACACCCAAAGACTAGTTCGTAAAACAGATATATGTTTGTCTGTGTATATGTGTGTGTGTGTGTGTGTGTGTGTGTATATATATATGTGTAGAGAGGTATGTTATCTGCTTTAAAAGCATTTCTGAAACATTGAATCAGAACAAACACATTAAAATTATCTACATCTTCATTTAAAATGTATTAAGTGCAAGGGATATACGCAAGTTATTCAGTGACAGACATTGAGAAGTATAAAACATTTTTGCTCTAAGAAAATCTAAAGTTTACCTGGGGAGATGAGACAGGGGCACAAATAACTAGAATATGCATACATGACAAATCAATGATACAAGGCAAACAGGGCCTAAATGAACAGGTGTGGAAAATAAGCATTTCAGTAGTTCAGTGGAAGGAAAAATCACTGTGGGACAGGACATTTAGATAAGTTTTCCTGGAATATCTACTTTGAAGGAATGGTAGTGGTTTAAATAGCTCCGAATGAGGGGAACACTGGAGATGAATATTTTAGTCGATGTTGTATTATATGAGCAAAAGCATTATAAGATAAACAAATCAGGCAATTTTCGGGAAAATAGGGAACTATCTTGGGTTTGAGAACTAGACTTGAAACTAGACTGTAGCAGGAATAGCACTGAATTTTAAGGGAAGTAGTTTATTTTCTCCCTTATATGTAATTGGAAGCCTCTGAAGGCTTTTTAACATGATGAAACAATGGCCTGCAATATAAATTTGACAGTAATATAAAGAGAAATAATTAAACGGAAATTAGACAGTAGGCTACTACAGTTGTGCAGGCTTAACGCAACAGAAATGCAAAGAAAATAATCTATCCTAAAAACATATGAAAAAATCCACATATGTTAAGTTTGTAAATGAAAATAAGAGGTGAGAGCACATGTTACCATGCTGGCAATCAATCCAAGGAATAATGAAAAGTGAAAGATAAAGGTACTGATGTTTCTGTCTTTGATGAAAAGGGAAAAGACTGACGGGGGAAAATCTCACAGGTTATAGAGGTGTTGATTTAAAGAAAACAGTAATGAGTTTGGACTTCAAAATGTTGACCTTCGGGTGATGATAGATAAAACTAGAAAGACAAAGTAGGCAGTTGACAATGTAATAAGACAAAGAAAAAAGTGTGGGTTGAAGGTACAGACTAAGGATCCTGAATAAGAACAATCAGGAAAGGAGTAGGCAGAGATGGAAGGCGGCAGAGACAGAATAATGTCCCAGAGGCTAAAAGTCTTTGAAATGTAAAGAAAAGGGTACAGAATGCAATTACCTAGTACAGTTGAAAGAGCATAAGTTTCAGAAGAGGGACCAAATCATGGCTCTGTGATTTTGTGAACATAATTTACTCAAACTTTCCGAACCTTAGTTTCTTAATTAGTAAAAATCTTATTTAAGTGGCTACTGTGAAGATATGAAAGTGTCTAGCATAGAACATGGCTAGTTTCCTTTTTCCTTTAGGTAGCTCAAGGAGATGAAAATGGGAAAGAAGGTAATGGATTTGGTGATTTGAAGAAAAGAAAGTAGTGCCTTTCAATGGGTCTCTTTCTACAGTGATGGGGGCTCAAGTCTAAGAAGAAAGCTAAGGAATAAGCTCAAGGAAAGGAAACTGATAGCCCAGTCACTTGAAAAATTTATTAGTACAAAGGAGGAAAAAATATTAAAGAACATTAAAGGTCAAAAGAGGCACAATTTTTTTTTTTGAAAGACAATTTTGACCCATGCATGTCAGAAGAGGAAAGAAAGAGAATCAACAGGGAGAGGAAAAGATTGACAAAGAAGCAATAAGAGATAATGAGAGCAGCAAGGTAGAGAAAAGGGGAGCAAGTGAAGGACTGAAAACACAAGTGGAATTAAAATTCATCACACTCTGGCCAAGGTCCAAACACTCCCACTGCAGGCAACAAGAAACCTGCAGGGGACTGATCTGAGGGACAGAGCAGCCATAACACAGTGGCTGAGAGCACACAGCACACACCAGAGACACTTCCTGAAATGCCAGGCCCTGGACAGTATATGACCTCTTCTTCATAAAGCCACTACTCTCTGGAGCAGGAAACATAACTGGCCTTCCTAACACAAAGACAGAGATCTAGACAAAATGCTAAGATGGAGAAATTCATCCCAAAAGAAGGAATAAAAAAAGATCACGACCAGGGATCTAATCAAAACAGGTAAGTAATATGTCTGATCCAGACTTTATTTTTTTTTTAAAGATTTTTATTTATTTGACAGAAAGAGACAGCCAGCAAGAGAGAGAACACAAGCAGGGGGAGTGGGAGAGGAAGAAGCAGGCTCCTAGCGGAGGAACCTGATGTGGGGCTTGATCCCAGAACACTGGGATCATGCCCTGAGCCAAAGGCAGATGCTTAACAACTGCGCAACCCAGGCGCCCCCTGATCCAGACTCCAAAGCAACAATCATAATGTTACCAGCTGGGCTTGAGAAACACATACAAGACTAAGCAAGGGAGTCTCTTATTGCAAGGATAAAAGAACTTAAAATCAATTGGGCCAAAATGAAAAATGCAAAAACTGATATTTGAAACCAACTGGATGCAATGACCACAAGGATGGAAGAAGCAGAGGAACCAATTAAGTGATATAAAAGAATTCTGGAAAGTAATGAAGCTGATTAAAAGAGGGAAGAAAGGGGTGCCTGGGTGGCATAGCGGTTAGGCATCTGCCTTCGGCTCAGGGCATGATCCCGGCATTGTGGGATTGAGCCCCACATCAGGCTCCTCCGCTGGGAGCCTGCTTCTTCCTCTCCCACTCCCCCTGCTTGTGTTCCCTCTCTCGCTGGCTGTCTCTATCTCTGTCGAATAAATAAATAAAATCTTAAAAAAAAAAAAAGAGGAAAGGAAAAATCTTGGATCATGAATGTAGACTTAAGGACTTGATAATGCTTCCTGAGACTGGAGGACAGGACAGCGGTGCTGGTTCAGGGGTAGATCTATATTAAGAATCTGATAAAGGCAGAAAGCAGAGTGCATATTAGTTTTCTTCTTAGGGTGCATAAACCATCCAGAAAGATTTAGAAAAGAGAGCTGAATTGGATCCCACAGTGAAGTAATAAAGATTTCAATCCACAATGGGAATCCAGGGAATCCACTAGGAATAAGTTCCTGCTCCCTGTTCTTAAATTGCACATATGATACATTGGAAATCCACTAGGAATAAACAAAGGGAGTGCGAAGCAGCAGGGAGAACCCATGTGATGTTAATGTAAATTCATCCCATCTCATTTTAAGAACAGTTGTTTGCAGTAATTCAAGAAAAAAAAGAAAGAAATTTTGTAAAGCAGACTCCACAGCGTATGTTACTAAAAACTTATATAAATGATAGCTCCAAGACTTACACAATCAAATTAGAGTGGTGAACTGTTCTGATGTAATTTGTGTAGGAGGTAACAAATAATTCAAGAAATCATGAACAGATTGTTTACACCAATATCAAGAAGGAATTTAGAATCAAGAAAAAATGTGTTGGATAAAGAAGATGTGGGGTGTGTGCGCGCACAAACACACATGCACGCATACACACACACACACATACATACACACTGGAATACATACACTGGAATACATACACTCAGCCATCAAAAGGATGAAATCTTACCATCTGCAACAACATGGGTGGACCTAGAGGGTATTATGCTAAGTGAAATAAGTCATTCGGAGAAAGACAATTACCATATGATTTCACTCGTATGTGGAATTTAAGAAAGAAAACAGGATCATAGAGGAAGGGAGGGAAAAATAAAATATGATGAAATCAGAGAGGGAGACAAAACCATAAGAGACTCTTAACTATAGGAAACAAACTGAGGGCTGCTGGAGGGGAGGGAGTGTTGGGTGATGGACGCTAAGGAGACCATGTGATGTAAAGAGAACTGATGTTATAGTCAACTGATGAATCAATAAATTACCTCTGAAACTAATAATACACTATATGTTAATTAATTGAATTTAAATTTAAAAAAGAAAAAGAAAAAATGTGTTAGGGCTTAGTCATCTATTTTTTTTTTAGTATTGTAAGAATGCCTCTTTTCATACAATTCATGGTTTATTTATTTATTTATTTTTAAAGATTTTATTTATTTATTTGACAGAGATAGAGACAGACTGCGAGAGAAGGAACACAAGCAGGGGCAGTGGGAGAGGAAGAAGCAGGCTCATAGCGGAGGAGCCTGATGTGGGGCTCGATCTCATGACGCCGGGATCACGCCCTGAGCCGAAGGCAGACGCTTAACCGCTGTGCCACCCAGGCGCCCCTACAATTCATGTTGTAAGATACATCTACTTTCATTTCTTCTATTACATCAATAAACGCATTTTCTCTCCCATTTTAATAAAGCCTTATTTTTTTTTTTTATTCAAATCATTATTATCCACAGTGTGCTTCAAAAGCAAAATCTACTATACATATGTTCAGGACCAGAAATTATACGGTTAACACAGTGAATTCTAGAAAACTGGGTATGCAAAACCAAATGAAAAAGAACCAACTGTTATTGCAAACCTAAAACTGACTTAAAAAATATACACTGTTAATTAAAAAACAAACAAACAAACAAAAAAACCCACTGACCACTGATACTGACAGTATTGGCTATTGGCACTGACAGTTGGCAGAAACATTATGCAGCAGTTTGTATCAATAACAGAAATCATTACTAAAACAAAATTGGGGTACCCTTGTTTTCCTACAGAACAGCATAATAAAGATATTTTTTAAAAAACTTGGTTTAACTAATTTTGTTCAAATTTGCCTATGTATACAATGTAAAATCCAGAACCATGGTTACTATTTTTCAGGTAATAAATCTACCCTTAGGAGACTTAGATAATAGAAAGCAAATTGGATGCTACATTTCATTTTTTTAAAGGACATTTGAAGACTTTTAAAATAACAATCCTTAAATTTTAACAATAAATATTTATAAAACAACACAGTTCAATCTAGATTTCTACCTTTTCTTTCAGTGAGAAGTGATACAATAATATTCAAATACGTATTTTAGCCACAGTGAAATGAACAGTTGAAATGTCACCTTTTCACATTAAAAATAATGTAAAAATTAAGAAATACAAAAAATGTTATGGATATTTATTTTCTGGATAGTAAAAAATAATTAGCACATCAGAGAGAGGGCTGCCTTCTATAGGTCAAATGGAGCATCCCCACTGTCTTGTTTGAAAATAGCACTGATGGTGACACTATTTCTTCTTTTTTATAGTGTTTTCAGAATCACTTAAGCAAAATGTAAAATCTATTAATTTCTGGTCAGTCAGCAGTTCTCTCTCCCTACTTTTTTTTAACTCCATAATAATATTTTTTTATTATATTATGTTAGTCACCATACAGTACATCCTTGGTTTTTGATGCAAAGTTCGATGATTCATTAGTTGCACATAACACCCAGTGCACCATGCAATACGTGCCCTCTTTACTACCCATCACCAGCCTATCCCATTCCCCCACCCCCCTCCCCTCTGTCTGAGAAACAAACTGAGGGCTTCACTCTCCCTATGTAATCAGAGAATATGTATTCTATAGTTAAGGGAAAAAACACATAGAACTTGAACAGGTGAAATTCATCTGGGGATATATATACCGTGCAAATAATAAATTAACACCTTGCTTTTTAGTTGCAAAGTAAATGCAGAAGATTACTTAATGAGCAAGTTTTAAGACTAAGTATGGAAGCTTTTCTTCCGTCATTTCATTTCATTCTACCCACTAGCTTTTGCAGACTTTTCTTCTGTAAGTTTCCATACCATTCTCCTCTGTTTAATACTGACCTTCAGCATACTGTAGAAATGTCAGATATTGCTTTTTCATGCTAATTTAAGCTGTTTATACATAGTATAATTGTTTTTTTTTTAAGATTTTATTTATTTATTTGACAGAGAGAGAGAGGCAGCGAGAGAGGGAACACAAGCAGGGTGAGTGGGAGAGGGAGAAGCAGGCTTCCCGCTGAGCAGGGAGCCCGATGAGGGGCTTGATCCTGGAATGCTGGGATCATGACCTGAGCTGAAGGCAGACGCTTAACGACTGAGCCACCCAGGCACACCTACATAGTATAATTGTTATTCCTAATCTAGTCACTAGAGTCCAAGACTAAAGTAAAAACTATGCCAAAGTTTTTAAAGTTGTCCCATCTGAAAAGATTATAAGAATGACAGAAAAGTTTTCCTCTTACTGAGGTGCCTATAAGTAGTCAGTGGAAGCTTCTGTGTGACTTAGTTATAATTAAGAGGAAAGGACGTCATGACAATTGGGACAGAAACGTGAAGATGATTTTGATGTCAGTTTGAAATCTGAACTGCAGATTCCACTCGTCTCTTCCCCAGGAAGAACAGAGAGCACACACTGTCCATGCTTATGTGGGGGAAGTGACAGCTGGGGAGAGACAGTGCTAATATACTGCAGCCAATTCTTTCTTTCCTTTTCTTTTTTTTTTTTCATTAATAGATTTTATTTCTTAGAGCCGTTTCAGTTTTGCAGAAAGATTGAACAAAAGTGTAAAGAGTTCCCATACTGGCTCCACTCCCCCAATTTGCTCACCCCATCCAGTTTCCCCTATTATAAACATTTTGCATTGGTGTATTGGTCAGCCAATTCCTTCTTATACAGTTACTGAAAGTGGCCAGAATTAAACATTCTGGAGGATAATGAAGAATCATACTATTCAGTTTTGAGTATGAAATATGGAATGAAACAGCTGATTTGTAGACCTTGTTTGAAGTGGCAAGGATTTCAGCTTTCCAAAACAATTTATGGAGGAATCTTCCATACAGCAGAGTGTATGATGTTGATCAACTATTAAGAATAGGCACACATACACCCTAAATCATTTCTAGCCAGAACATATCAATGGGAAATCTCACATAAAGGAGGGATAGTTCAAAGAAGATCTAAAGAAAAATGGAAAATCTTTCAAATGGAGTCCAGGGGAAATGGAGGAGAAATGTAAGACAGATGATTGTGCTGCTTTTTTCATAGGAGAGAAAGCAATGACATCAGAAAAAATCATATAAATGTCATTATCCAGTTTTTAAATAACAAAAGCTAGTTCCTATTAATTAGTTTTAATAGAGTCAAACAGAAAAAGAGTCACGCTTTGAGTTCTAATAGTCCCCAAAAGTGTTAATCTGCTGACTGGGATAGATCAATAAGATGAAGAACATGAAAGTAATTCTTCATGATAAATTACTACTACTAATATTATTGACAAGTTGCTGGTAGCTAAAGTAAACTTCTTGGAAAGGCCCCTTCTTATCTAAACTGTCTGTAAATTAGAAAAAGAAAACATTCTAGTCAAAATCTGGAAATAAAACTCTCTTAGGTTAAGGTACAATTAATAATTCAAACTAATGAGAAAGTGACACATTTGAATACAATATTTGCTAATTTCGAATTCCTGCTTTATAAAAATCACGTGCAAACAGAACTATTTAAATGATCAACTTGACTTTGATAAATAAAAATTAATTTTCTCATTCTAGATTCTAATATGTACATTTATAAATATATTTTAACAGCTCTGAAACAATTTTGAAATAAACAACACTAAGAAAAACTACAAACCTTAATGGTAGACAAGCAGAGAAGCAAGCTGGAATTAAAACAGTAGTTTCACTGCTAGCACATGTGTATACTTATTCAGGTAATTAAAGTATCTGTTCGTCCTACCACCATATTCAGCCATGACACAGGTTTTAATTTGAACATAATTTTGGACACCTAATTACTGTTTAAAATGTCCTCAAAAAGATAAAAAATAAGCATCACCACTGACACAAAAGGTTACTGTATATGCAAAAGGTTGTTCATCACATGCTAGACAATGAAATTAAAAACAAAGGGTGTCATCATTTAAAGCTAGCAGATGTTGGTGTGACCGATACATACGTTATGAAGGAACATTACGCAGGTATCAAATATTTATCTACTAGAATCTGAAAGTTCCGAGAGAGGATGAACCCCAATGCCTACAGCAGTGCTTGGCTCTTGATAGTCTAAGTTGTTATAGTTGTACTTCTAGTATAAATATAAAGCTACATTTGGGGAGCGCTTAGAGGCACTAAGCATTTAACACACACTATTTCATTTAATATTCACAGTAACATATATTGTGAATCACAAATATTATTGTCCCCATTTTATAGACGGGAAAACTGAAGCCCAGAGGTTAAATAATTTGCCAAGGTTTAAGTCATGTAATTAGTAAGTAATTAGGAGAGATATTTAATAAATATTTGTTGAATTGAATGTTTGAATCTGTACAAAGCCTCCAGGTGGCTTTCAAGAGAAGTTATTGGCTTTTAAGGATTATATAATTAAACTAAGGGGTAAAAAAAGAACAGAACATAACCACAACAAAAACCTATGAGTTGGATCAAAACTCCAGTATACTTTGGGGGCGCCTGGGTGGCACAGCGGTTAAGCGTCTGCCTTCGGCTCAGGGCGTGATCCCGGCGTCATGAGATCGAGCCCCACATCAGGCTCCTCCGCTATGAGCCTGCTTCTTCCTCTCCCACTGCCCCTGCTTGTGTTTCCTCTCTCGCTGGCTGTCTCTATCTCTGTCGAATAAATAAATAAAATCTTAAAAAAACAACAACAACTCCAGTATACTTTGAAATAGCTCAAATTATAAACTCTCAAAAGTTGGAGTCCCCAGTACAAATAATAAAAAGCCACGGGTCACTCTGATGCTATCTTTACCTGCTAATGGCCAAAGTGATTCACAAAGATCTTAACATTTTTATTATAAAGAAGGCATCTTCAAAATCTTTATGACATGAAAGAAAATGTTATATAATATTAGGGATAAATGTATACTATAGTTAGTTGGTAAAAAATTTGCATTTACTATAGTGTTTCCTTCATACTTCCCTATTTCAAAAGCTGAAGTTAATTTGATGGATGCTGTACAACTGATGACATCCAAGAACTGAGGAAATACTATTTAGATTTCTGATAAAGAATTCATCTTTTAGACTGACATTTACTGTGACATTGGTATTAGCAATTGCTACATTCAGACAAGACGTGTAGGACAGAAAACTGCTTTGCACATTAAAATTGAGAACTTAGGCCCAGAAAGTGCTGTCGAGTTTCACTGAAACTATCTGATGTGACCATCAGATAACAAAGAACATGGACGTATTAAGATGGTCAGGATATGGTAAGGAAACAAAAGATAAACAGATTTTTCTTTGAAATGTACTTAAAATATTAACACAATATTGTAAACTCACCAGGTGTATTTATCTAAACTGTCAACAAAAGTAAAATGCAAACAAAGAAAAAATCTTGCTCATTTCAGCACTGCACATTTTAAAATTTGTAGTATGGGTGCTGTGGTGCTAAAATATTCTAACTTTATTCTTTCTTCTAGTTCAAAGTCCTAGATTAATACATTGTCCTATTTACCCTAGATAATTCACATTAAATGAGATAACAGTATCTCCCATGACATACTAGGGAAAACAAAAGCAAAATGCATCCGGTGGTTTGACTAATCAACAAGCTATAGAATATTCTATGTCTGAATCTCTTTTTCAATTAGATTAAGACGAAAGAAGGCCTGGGAAATTGTTTCCCTTTGAAGCTTCTAAAAGGTTTACCCTGAGTCCAAATACTTCTGTTGGGTCATTGCATACCACATACTGGAATGACTCTTGGTGACAAGGGAAGGGGAGGGTAGTCAAGATCTATTATGGTCACGTCAGGGTGTAAAATAAAGTTGACCTAAAAGACACAGGATAAAGTTACCTACTTAAACATAAAATTAACACATGATGGATCAGATTAAAAAGAGATAAGATATATCCATACACATCTATACACATGCCATGTTGCCCTCGAAAAAGTGAATGGCCTCCAGTTTAGTATGACCTGACTAGTCATAACCAGACTGAAAATATTGAATTATCTAGCAAGAGGATAATATTCAGTGTCTGAGAGGCACAGTTTTTCACTTTGACTCTAATTCTAATCAAGGGAAAGGGGTTTTGACAATCAACTTGAGTATTTTTGCTCTTTTGAGTAAATAATTCCAATAGAGGAGAAAGCTTTTTAAGCTATATATAATGAGGGACTCCTTTCAGTGTCAACTAGCTCCTTTGCTCTGACTGGATTCTCATCAGCAAATTGGGGATAAAATTAATTTGTTAATGAAAATGAGCACTGTTTATTCTTATAAAAATAATTTGTGTTCAGGATTACATATCAAATTCTTAATGAGTTTGGGTAATAAATAATGATGACAGTGATGACAATGCATTAGTATGCTCTTGATTGCAAACAGGAACACCTATCCAAAAAAGTAAAGGTATTTAATTTCTAATATAAAAAGAAATTTCAAAGTATTTTGGCTCCAGGGTTGGTAGGCTCATGGACCCAATTCTTTCTTCCTAATGTTCTATTTGCCCTGTGTTATTAATAGCCGTCATGGCTGCATCTGTTCCTGTCATTATATGCTCATACATTAGTTCCAGGAGTATATACACGTACAGGTGTGTACACATACACATAGATATAGTATTACCTTCTTTTGTCTCTTTTTGAGACTTAAAATTTTCTCTGCACATGTTTCCTCCAATCTTACGGGTGGATTGCAGTGCATGCCAAGCCAAAAGGAATAAAATTAGCATGATTATGTTGGAATAATCTGTGTACAACTCCTGAGGCTAGGAATGGAGCTATCTTTTCAGCTGTTTGAAGTTCTTTATCTAGTGAGTAGTCTAAGTGATGTGATTTAAACCCTGCCCATATAGGGCTATGTGATTTTTTAAAAATTTATTTTTATGATAGGATATAGTGGTATTAGAAGAACCTTGAAGACAGCTCCTGAGTTCCACTTCTATCTTTCTGTTTTCCCCACTTTGTGGGAAAAACTATTTTCCACTGATAACTGGGCTTTGTTACTTCAACCACAGTGTAAATACTGACCTTCATCCTTTTTTTTTTTTTTTTGATCATTTTTGCTCAGTGGCAGGAAGACCTAAAACCCCAAGAAGGTAGTCTCAGCAACCAATCTGAATTGTTGTGCCATTTATCATTATTCCTCCTTTTGGTAGGCTTCTAAACCAGTAGAGCCCAGAAATAATAGAAGCAAAATAACAAATTTTGTAAGTGGCTCACTAGTAAAACTAGTGTTGCAGATGCTTGGGCCTGCCTCAAAGCCATTTCACTCTTTTTATTGCTTTTAGCATCTCAGCCACAGTTGCTAAATCACGGTAACTCTATGTCAATCAGGTAATCCCTTCTATTCTGTTCTCAATAGGTCTAGGGATGTTCATGTGATTCAGTCTGTGGATTAGAAATCAGCAGAAGGGGGTGCCTGGGTGGCACAGCGGTTAAGCGTCTGCCTTCGGCTCAGGGTGTGATCCCAGCGTTATGGGATCGAGCCCCACATCAGGCTCCTCTGCTATGACCCTGCTTCTTCCTCTCCCACTCCCCCTGCTTGTGTTCCCTCTCCAGCTGGCTGTCTCTCTGTCGAATAAATAAATAAATAAATAAAATCTTTAAAAAAAAAAAAAGAAATCAGCAGAAGTACACTGAAGGCTCCTGAAAAGATATTTTTCTTCCTATTAAGCATAAGGAATTAGAGGAGAGTTTCTTTGTTTTGCCCCATCTTTGTGTTGAGGATACTATCATACTAGGATGTGATATTTTGGGTGGCGGTGGCCAACTTATTATCAAAAGAAGGCAGAAGTCAACGCACCTTGAGAGTCTGTGATGAGATCAGTCTATCACTGAAATAACTCTGGGATACCCACCTCTGGGTCTCTTTGGAAGTAAATAAATATATACGGTTAAGCCACTATTAAACTGTCTGTTTGTTCCAGCCAAAACACCCTAGGTGATACATACAGGGAAAAGTGGGCAGTACACTTGCCAAACTTAAAAGCATCTTAGTGACCTGTCAGCCTTTGCTGAAAATATCTGTGTTGCAAGAGATAACAGAGTTAGTATAGAGAAGAAATATCAAGGATGTAATGATAAACGATCTGTATAAATTACTTGATATGAATACTTGTATCAATGTCTAAAGGTAATTATTTGAATTCAATATTTCTATAAGGTTTTATTTTACAAAGTAACATTTTCCTTAACATATTAGATGATAATCAAAATATAGAACATGGATAAATCTCTCAGTCTTTCAAGGCACAACTCTCAGTTTTAATTTATTTTTTATAATACTATCAGACAAAAGGAAAGAAAACAAATATAAATTCATAGACTTTCAACAGAAAAAAGATTACTGGTAAAATAGGCATCAGATAACTGTCAGTGAACACGAAGGTATTCAAGCTAGGTGTTTATCCATTTAGGAACTCATATTTATTTACACATAGTAAGATACGGATCATCTATACTAACATATCAGAGAACGTGTCTGCTGGAATGTTACTTTACCAAAGGAAGAAAAAGGACACTGTCAAATAAATTTAACGCTATGTCAAATAAATTTGAATAATACTGCATACAACACATATTCACAATGTGCATCAATGTATTAAAGACTTTGAAAAGTTATTTTTTAAATAAGCCAACTAATCATAACCTATCATGGTCAAATTTATTAGACTTGAAGACTCCTTTGACTATGTCCATTATCCTGTGGAATAATTATTCCAAAGAATATATTTGGAAAATGCTTATCTGTACATTCCGATGATACCAATCAGGGTTTTCTAGCCCTAGGAATAAAAATAAAAATTATTTTTCATCACTGTTGCCATGCTATGAAATAATGGTAATGAACATTTTACTGCTGTGTACTGGAGCAAAAAGTCAGTAAGATTTAATGTCTGAGGATAAACTCCTGAGTTCCTTTTTAAAATGAAGAACTACAAATTCCCCGTTTATATTTTAGCTGGTCCAACAGCAAAAAGAATACATTATCATGAACATAAATTGCTTATGCACATCCATCTAAAATGTGTGCACAGGTCCAATTTAAAATATTTCTCATAATAGAGTGTATCCCAGATCATTCTAATAATTATGCATAAATTGTATGCATGCACATGGGTCTTCCTTTATGAAGGCAAGAATATATAGTTGCTTATATAGTTAAAAGAGTGCTTTTACCTGACCCCAATGGGAATTTTTTTTTTTAAGATTTATTTATTTGAGAGAGAGAGGGGCACGGGTGTGGGGGCAGAGGAAGACTCTCTAGCCAACTCCCCGCTGAGGGGCTCCATCCCACAGAGCCTGAGATCATGACCTGTGCTGAAACCAAGAGTCCGATGTTCAATTGACTGAGTCACCCAGGCCTCCCAAGAATATTATTTAAAAAAAAATTTAAAAACATATTTACACAAACAAAAATAAAACCTATAACATATTGAAATTAAACCATGTTTGCTCCCAATTTTTCAGATTCCAAATTTAAAAATAACTAAGTCAAGAAACTGTTTCATACTAAATGGAGATCAAGGAATATAGCTAGTTGGTTGAGAAGTTGAATTACTTTATTATAATACTGCTAGCAGAATAAAATCAACACACGTAACTTGTACATGCAGGGGAAATACAGCCTAATGTAAACAGATGGTTTTTAGCACATTCCTTTAATAGAATGTGGTCACCTGCCACAATGTACACAAGCTCATGCACAAGATCAAGACGTTACATACAGCTGAGATCACAACATCATGCAGATAACAACAGCGTGCTAGATAATCATACCACAAACTGTGCAGATGTTCTCCCCCACCCCATGAGCCACTGCCAGCAGTTGCTGTGGAGTTTGGTTACCCATATCCGTGACATGAACGATGTCCTTTGGAGAATCTTGTTCCCTGTGGCTGTAAGTATTCTTATTTTTATAATATTTTAATGATGCTTGCTATCAAAATGATAAGTACAGAACTAGAAATTATGGAAAAGTAGACTTTTTATAATACTGAACAATTATACACATCTTACCTCAGGTACTTACAATAAACAACACTTATATTTACACATATCATCAAAACTAATTTACTTCTCAGGCTTAAAAGAACCCAAAACAACACATCAGATGATAGTGCTCCAATAAGGGGGGAAAATCAACCTCCAAAAAGTACTTCCTGATTTCTAGCACTCAAAAAACTTGGTAAGAGTCATTCTAAGACCTGGCTAAAGTTTGACTCATACAGATAAATTCTATATAAAAACATCTATTAGGATAACTCTTTCAATTACATGATTTTAATTCTGAAGGCTTGACTTGGATAAACAACCAAGCTGATTTTATTTATATTAGTCAATGAAATAAAGTACAGAATATAGTCATTAAAATACTTTTCCTCATTCTCTGCATCTACAAGTGTATTTATTTCAATGTCCTTCTTTGCCTATTTATAACATAGGTACATTCTGGTAAAGATAGATTCTATTTTGTTACCAGGTAACACCTGTGAAGCTACTGATGTTCATAAAAGCATAGAATCAGAATTCTGGAACCACAAGTCACTCTGAAAGGTTCAGCGGTATGCCTCTTGACAGCACTGTGCCCCTTTCAGAATAGTGAATTCAACACTTTTGGAATGTTCCAGAATATATTTTAAGTCAGGCAAGGGGGTGAAGAAAAGGAAAATACAGCCAACTCTCAATAACAATGGAAGGTAGGATGGATAAGTATAATCTGAAGATCTAAAAATCTTATTTTATTAATAACTTCAATCCTCTCTCTTAGCAAACATTCAACTTAAAAAAATTTTTTTAAAGTTTTGTTAGATAAAGAGAGGTCTTTTAATTTTACCTTTTTTCTCTGCCCACCCCTCCAAACACAGTAGAGGAGGTGTAACAAGAACTCTATAGTCTGATATGTGTAGCTGCAAAGATGGAAACATATTTTGACATCTAGCTTTTCCAATTTAGATATTTAAAACTACCCATATCATATCCTAGTATATGAGGACCTATCTATGGTTTCATCTTTGCATAAAAATGATGACTTTATAATTTTTTTTAAAAATTGGTACTCCTTTAGCGAGGAGTAACTACTTACCATAATCAATATCAGCAGTTACATCCAACTTTTCTGACTTTGTAAATCTACAACTCAGTACTTACCAAGTTATACTTTCCTTAGAATGTAACATTTGCAAGTGATACAAATTAAACATGAGAGTTTTACTCATTATCAGTATAATTCATGACAGGAACCAGAATCCCTTGATAAACTGGGCATAATAAGACGGGCTTGTAATAGCTGCCTTTCCTGATTCTTATGTATCTGAAGTAAAATATTGTACTATTCTGCCAAGGTTCTCCAGTAATCATCATTTGACTAACTTAAGAGACTAATGCAAAATATGTATCTTATTATAAAGTTTGTCATATGAACTGTTTTAATTAGCTACAAGTAATGTCAAATTCTAATAAACAGAATAATGAAGTCTTTGAAACCATGCCATTCTTCAAATATGTAGGTGTAAAAGAATCCCTTGTACAGAGTAGCTATGCACACTATAAGATCAAAAAGTGACATGCTTACTGTTGTTATGTATTTAGAAGGAACAGAACTTGGATTTGACCAAAAATAAAGTAAAAAGAAGTGGATTTTATGACAAAATGCATCAGAAAAAATTTCCAATCAAGTGATGTTACAAAACCTAAATTTATGAGTTTATCCATTCATTTGCCTTCTAAATTAAGTATCAGTCCTCTATTCAATTGGAACATCAAAACTCTTAAGCAGCAGTGAGAGAACAGATTTCTTAAATATTTATATCAGGCTTTAATATATACATATTATATATATATAATATATTATATAAATA